>NW_026697267.1:0-31774 GCF_030435755.1 Ochotona princeps | reverse complement strand
TGCCGATCCTTCTTCAATATGCCCTTCACCAACATGCAGTGTTTCCTTGATTGAATTAGCTCTCACACCAATATTTGCGTCTAGAGCCTTTGCATTGAGGGCTATCTGAAAACGGCTGTGGCGCTGAAGTTGCCTGTGAATGTGGAGTTGGTGGCATGTGAAACCCGCATGTGGAGCATTCGTTTGTGTGGGATGCTCTCCAAGCTTCATTTCAGTCCTAGGCACTCAAAGGGCACTAAGCATAGAGTGTGAAAACTGAGTTTCCTTGAGAGCTGCTTGGAAGCCTGATGGTGTGTGAAGTTAGTGAGCCAAATGGAGTTGTTCTCCCACAAGAACCACTCGGCTGATCCTTCTTCAATATGCCCTTCACCAACATGCAGTGTTTCCTTGATTGAATTAGCTCTCACACCAATATTTGCGTCTAGAGCCTTTGCATTGAGGGCTATCTGAAAACGGCTGTGGCACTGAAGTTGCCTGTGAATGTGGAGTTGGTGGCATGTGAAACCCGCATGTGGAGCATTCGTTTGTGTGGGATGCTGACCAAGCTTCATTTCAGTCCTAGGCACTCAAAGGGCACTAAGCATAGAGTGTGAAAACTGAGTTTCCTTGAGAGCTGCTTGGAAGCCTGATGGTGTGTGAAGTTAGTGAGCCAAATGGAGTTGTTCTCCCACAAGAACCACTCGGCTGATCCTTCTTCAATATGCCCTTCACCAACATGCAGTGTTTCCTTGATTGAATTAGCTCTCACACCAATATTTGCGTCTAGGGCCTTTGCATTGAGGGCTATCTGAAAACGGCTGTGGCGCTGAAGTTGCCTGTGAATGTGGAGTTGGTGGCATGTGAAACCCGCATGTGGAGCATTCGTTTGTGTGGGATGCTCTACCAGGTTCATTCCTAGATAATGCACTCAAAGGGCACTAAGCATAGAGTGTGAAAACTGAGTTTCCTTGAGAGCTGCTTGGAAGCCTGATGGTGTGTGAAGTTAGTGAGCCAAATGGAGTTGTTCTCCCACAAGAACCACTCGGCTGATCCTTCTTCAATATGCCCTTCACCAACATGCAGTGTTTCCTTGATTGAATTAGCTCTCACACCAATATTTGCGTCTAGAGCCTTTTCATTGAGGGCTATCTGAAAACGGCTGTGGCGCTGAAGTTGCCTGTGAATGTGGAGTTGGTGGCATGTGAAACCCGCATGTGGAGCATTCGTTTGTGTGGGATGCTGACCAAGCTTCATTCAGTCCTAGGCACTCAAAGGGCACTAAGCATAGAGTGTGAAAACTGAGTTTCCTTGAGAGCTGCGTGGAAGCCTGATGGTGTGTGTAGTGAGCCAAATGGAGTTGTTCTCCCTCAAGAACCACTCGGCTGATCCTTCTTCAATAAGCCCTTCACCAACATGCAGTGTTTCCTTGATTGAATTAGCTCTCACACCAATATTTGCGTCTAGAGCCTTTGCATTGAGGGCTATCTGAAACGGCTGTGGCGCTGAAGTTGCCTGTGAATGTGGAGTTGGTGGCATGTGAAACCCGCATGTGGAGCATTCGTTTGTGTGGGATGCTGACCAAGCTTCATTTCAGTCCTAGGCACACATAGAGCACTAAGCATAGAGTGTGAAAACTGAGTTTCCTTGAGAGCTGCTTGGAAGCCTGATGGTGTGTGAAGTTAGTGAGCCAAATGGAGTTGTTCTCCCACAAGAACCACTCGGCTGATTCTTCTTCAATATGCCCTTCACCAACATGCAGTGTTTCCTTGATTGAATTAGCTCTCACACCAATATTTGCGTCTAGAGCCTTTGCAATGAGGGCTATCTGAAAACGGCTGTGGCGCTGAAGTTGCCTGTGAATGTGGAGTTGGTGGCATGTGAAACCCGCATGTGGAGCATTCGTTTGTGTGGGATGCTCTACCAGGTTCATTCCTAGATAATGCACTCAAAGGGCACTAAGCATAGAGTGTGAAAATTGAATTTCCTTGAGAGCTGCTTGGAAGCCTGATGGTGAGTGAAGTTAGTGAGCCAAATGGAGTTGTTCTCCCACAAGAACCACTCGGCTGATCCTTCTTCAATATGCCCTTCACCAACATGCAGTGTTTCCTTGATTGAATTAGCTCTCACACCAATATTTGCGTCTAGAGCCTTTGCATTGAGGGCTATCTGAAAACGGCTGTGGCGCTGAAGTTGCCTGTGAATGTGGAGTTGGTGGCATGTGAAACCCGCATGTGGAGCATTCGTTTGTGTGGGATGCTCTACCAGGTTCATTCCTAGATAATGCACTCAAAGGGCACTAAGCATAGAGTGTGAAAATTGAATTTCCTTGAGAGCTGCTTGGAAGCCTGATGGTGAGTGAAGTTAGTGAGCCAAATGGAGTTGTTCTCCCACAAGAACCACTCGGCTGATCCTTCTTCAATATGCCCTTCACCAACATGCAGTGTTTCCTTGATTGAATTAGCTCTCACACCAATATTTGCGTCTAGAGCCTTTGCATTGAGGGCTATCTGAAAACGGCTGTGGCGCTGAAGTTGCCTGTGAATGTGGAGTTGGTGGCATGTGAAACCCGCATGTGGAGCATTCGTTTGTGTGGGATGCTCTACCAGGTTCATTCCTAGATAATGCACTCAAAGGGCACTAAGCATAGAGTGTGAAAACTGAGTTTCCTTGAGAGCTGCTTGGAAGCCTGATGGTGTGTGAAGTTAGTGAGCCAAATGGAGTTGTTCTCCCACAAGAACCACTCGGCTGATCCTTCTTCAATATGCCCTTCACCAACATGCAGTGTTTCCTTGATTGAATTAGCTCTCACACCAATATTTGCGTCTAGAGCCTTTGCATTGAGGGCTATCTGAAAACGGCTGTGGCGCTGAAGTTGCCTGTGAATGTGGAGTTGGTGGCATGTGAAACCCGCATGTGGAGCATTCGTTTGTGTGGGATGCTGACCAAGCTTCATTTCAGTCCTAGGCACTCAAAGGGCACTAAGCATAGAGTGTGAAAACTGAGTTTCCTTGAGAGCTGCTTGGAAGCCTGATGATGTGTGTAGTGAGCCAAATGGAGTTGTTCTCCCTCAAGAACCACTCGGCTGATCCTTCTTCAATAAGCCCTTCACCAACATGCAGTGTTTCCTTGATTGAATTAGCTCTCACACCAATATTTGCGTCTAGAGCCTTTGCATTGAGGGCTATCTGAAAACGGCTGTGGCGCTGAAGTTGCCTGTGAATGTGGAGTTGGTGGCATGTGAAACCCGCATGTGGAACATTCGTTTGTGTGGGATGCTCTACCAGGTTCATTCCTAGATAATGCATTCAAAGGGCACTAAACATAGAGTGTGAAAACTGAGTTTCCTTGAGAGCTGCTTGGAAGCCTGATGGTGTGTGAAGTTAGTGAGCCAAATGGAGTTGTTCTCCCACAAGAACCACTCGGCTGATCCTTCTTCAATATGCCCTTCACCAACATGCAGTGTTTCCTTGATTGAATTAGCTCTCACACCAATATTTGCGTCTAGAGCCTTTGCATTGAGGGCTATCTGAAAACGGCTGTGGCGCTGAAGTTGCCTGTGAATGTGGAGTTGGTGGCATGTGAAACCCGCATGTGGAGCATTCGTTTGTGTGGGATGCTCTACCAGGTTCATTCCTAGATAATGCACTCAAAGGGCACTAAGCATAGAGTGTGAAAACTGAGTTTCCTTGAGAGCTGCTTGGAAGCCTGATGGTGTGTGAAGTTAGTGAGCCAAATGGAGTTGTTCTCCCACAAGAACCACTCGGCTGATCCTTCTTCAATATGCCCTTCACCAACATGCAGTGTTTCCTTGATTGAATTAGCTCTCACACCAATATTTGCGTCTAGAGCCTTTGCATTGAGGGCTATCTGAAACGGCTGTGGCACTGAAGTTGCCTGTGAATGTGGAGTTGGTGGCATGTGAAACCCGCATGTGGAGCATTCGTTTGTGTGGGATGCTGACCAAGCTTCATTTCAGTCCTAGGCACTCAAAGGGCACTAAGCATAGAGTGTGAAAACTGAGTTTCCTTGAGAGCTGCTTGGAAGCCTGATGGTGTGTGTAGTGAGCCAAATGGAGTTGTTCTCCCACAAGAACCACTCGGCTGATCCTTCTTCAATATGCCCTTCACCAACATGCAGTGTTTCCTTGATTGAATTAGCTCTCACACCAATATTTGCGTCTAGAGCCTTTGCATTGAGGGCTATCTGAAAACGGCTGTGGCGCTGAAGTTGCCTGTGAATGTGGAGTTGGTGGCATGTGAAACCCGCATGTGGAGCATTCGTTTGTGTGGGATGCTCTACCAGGTTCATTCCTAGATAATGCACTCAAAGGGCACTAAGCATGGAGTGTGAAAACTGAGTTTCCTTGAGAGCTGCTTGGAAGCCTGATGGTGTGTGAAGTTAGTGAGCCAAATGGAGTTGTTCTCCCACAAGAACCACTCGGCTGATGCTTTCTTCAATATGCCCTTCACCAACATGCAGTGTTTCCTTGATTGAATTAGCTCGCACACCAATATTTGCGTCTAGAGCCTTTGCATTGAGGGCTATCTGAAAACGGCTGTGGCGCTGAAGTTGCCTGTGAATGTGGAGTTGGTGGCATGTGAAACCCGCATGTGGAGCATTCGTTTGTGTGGGATGCTCTACCAGGTTCATTCCTAGATAATGCACTCAAAGGGCACTAAGCATAGTGTGTGAAAACTGAGTTTCCTTGAGAGCTGCTTGGAAGCCTGATGGTGTGTGAAGTTAGTGAGCCAAATGGAGTTGTTCTCCCACAAGAACCACTCGGCCGATCCTTCTTCAATATGCCCTTCACCAACATGCAGTGTTTCCTTGATTGAATTAGCTCTCACACCAATATTTGCGTCTAGAGCCTTTGCATTGAGGGCTATCTGAAAACGGCTGTGGCGCTGAAGTTGCCTGTGAATGTGGAGTTGGTGGCATGTGAAACCCGCATGTGGAGTATTCGTTTGTGTGGGATGCTCTCCAAGCTTCATTTCAGTCCTAGGCACTCAAAGGGCACTAAGCATAGAGTGTGAAAACTGAGTTTCCTTGAGAGCTGCTTGGAAGCCTGATGGTGTGTGAAGTTAGTGAGCCAAATGGAGTTGTTCTCCCACAAGAACCACTCGGCTGATCCTTCTTCAATATGCCCTTCACCAACATGCAGTGTTTCCTTGATTGAATTAGCTCTCACACCAATATTTGCGTCTAGAGCCTTTGCATTGAGGGCTATCTGAAAACGGCTGTGGCACTGAAGTTGCCTGTGAATGTGGAGTTGGTGGCATGTGAAACCCGCATGTGGAGCATTCGTTTGTGTGGGATGCTGACCAAGCTTCATTTCAGTCCTAGGCACTCAAAGGGCACTAAGCATAGAGTGTGAAAACTGAGTTTCCTTGAGAGCTGCTTGGAAGCCTGATGGTGTGTGTAGTGAGCCAAATGGAGTTGTTCTCCCACAAGAACCACTCGGCTGATCCTTCTTCAATATGCCCTTCACCAACATGCAGTGTTTCCTTGATTGAATTAGCTCTCACACCAATATTTGCGTCTAGAGCCTTTGCATTGAGGGCTATCTGAAAACGGCTGTGGCGCTGAAGTTGCCTGTGAATGTGGAGTTGGTGGCATGTGAAACCCGCATGTGGAGCATTCGTTTGTGTGGGATGCTCTACCAGGTTCATTCCTAGATAATGCACTCAAAGGGCACTAAGCATGGAGTGTGAAAACTGAGTTTCCTTGAGAGCTGCTTGGAAGCCTGATGGTGTGTGAAGTTAGTGAGCCAAATGGAGTTGTTCTCCCACAAGAACCACTCGGCTGATGCTTCTTCAATATGCCCTTCACCAACATGCAGTGTTTCCTTGATTGAATTAGCTCGCACACCAATATTTGCGTCTAGAGCCTTTGCATTGAGGGCTATCTGAAAACGGCTGTGGCGCTGAAGTTGCCTGTGAATGTGGAGTTGGTGGCATGTGAAACCCGCATGTGGAGCATTCGTTTGTGTGGGATGCTCTACCAGGTTCATTCCTAGATAATGCACTCAAAGGGCACTAAGCATAGAGTGTGAAAACTGAGTTTCCTTGAGAGCTGCTTGGAAGCCTGATGGTGTGTGAAGTTAGTGAGCCAAATGGAGTTGTTCTCCCACAAGAACCACTCGGCTGATCCTTCTTCAATATGCCCTTCACCAACATGCAGTGTTTCCTTGATTGAATTAGCTCTCACACCAATATTTGCGTCTAGGGCCTTTGCATTGAGGGCTATCTGAAAACGGCTGTGGCGCTGAAGTTGCCTGTGAATGTGGAGTTGGTGGCATGTGAAACCCGCATGTGGAGCATTCGTTTGTGTGGGATGCTCTACCAGGTTCATTCCTAGATAATGCACTCAAAGGGCACTAAGCATAGAGTGTGAAAACTGAGTTTCCTTGAGAGCTGCTTGGAAGCCTGATGGTGTGTGAAGTTAGTGAGCCAAATGGAGTTGTTCTCCCACAAGAACCACTCGGCTGATCCTTCTTCAATATGCCCTTCACCAACATGCAGTGTTTCCTTGATTGAATTAGCTCTCACACCAATATTTGCGTCTAGAGCCTTTTCATTGAGGGCTATCTGAAAACGGCTGTGGCGCTGAAGTTGCCTGTGAATGTGGAGTTGGTGGCATGTGAAACCCGCATGTGGAGCATTCGTTTGTGTGGGATGCTGACCAAGCTTCATTTCAGTCCTAGGCACTCAAAGGGCACTAAGCATAGAGTGTGAAAACTGAGTTTCCTTGAGAGCTGCGTGGAAGCCTGATGGTGTGTGTAGTGAGCCAAATGGAGTTGTTCTCCCTCAAGAACCACTCGGCTGATCCTTCTTCAATAAGCCCTTCACCAACATGCAGTGTTTCCTTGATTGAATTAGTTCTCACACCAATATTTGCGTCTAGAGCCTTTGCATTGAGGGCTATCTGAAAACGGCTGTGGCGCTGAAGTTGCCTGTGAATGTGGAGTTGGTGGCATGTGAAACCCGCATGTGGAACATTCGTTTGTGTGGGATGCTCTACCAGGTTCATTCCTAGATAATGCATTCAAAGGGCACTAAACATAGAGTGTGAAAACTGAGTTTCCTTGAGAGCTGCTTGGAAGCCTGATGGTGTGTGAAGTTAGTGAGCCAAATGGAGTTGTTCTCCCACAAGAACTACTCGGCTGATCCTTCTTCAATATGCCCTTCACCAACATGCAGTGTTTCCTTGATTGAATTAGCTCGCACACCAATATTTGCGTCTAGAGCCTTTGCATTGAGGGCTATCTGAAAACGGCTGTGGCGCTGAAGTTGCCTGTGAATGTGGAGTTGGTGGCATGTGAAACCCGCATGTGGAGCATTCGTTTGTGTGGGATGCTAACCAGGTTCATCCTAGATAATGCACTCAAAGGGCACTAAGCATAGAGTGTGAAAACTGAGTTTCCTTGAGAGCTGCTTGGAAGCCTGATGGTGTGTGAAGTTAGTGAGCCAAATGGAGTTGTTCTCCCACAAGAACCACTCGGCTGATCCTTCTTCAATATGCCCTTCACCAACATGCAGTGTTTCCTTGATTGAATTAGCTCTCACACCAATATTTGCGTCTAGAGCCTTTGCATTGAGGGCTATCTGAAAACGGCTGTGGCGCTGAAGTTGCCTGTGAATGTGGAGTTGGTGGCATGTGAAACCCGCATGTGGAGCATTCGTTTGTGTGGGATGCTCTACCAGGTTCATTCCTAGATAATGCACTCAAAGGGCACTAAGCATAGAGTGTGAAAACTGAGTTTCCTTGAGAGCTGCTTGGAAGCCTGATGGTGTGTGAAGTTAGTGAGCCAAATGGAGTTGTTCTCCCACAAGAACCACTCGGCTGATCCTTCTTCAATATGCCCTTCACCAACATGCAGTGTTTCCTTGATTGAATTAGCTCTCACACCAATATTTGCATCTAGAGCCTTTGCATTGAGGGCTATCTGAAAACGGCTGTGGCGCTGAAGTTGCCTGTGAATGTGGAGTTGGTGGCATGTGAAACCCGCATGTGGAACATTCGTTTGTGTGGGATGCTCTACCAGGTTCATTCCTAGATAATGCACTCAAAGGGCACTAAACATAGAGTGTGAAAACTGAGTTTGCTTGAGAGCTGCTTGGAAGCCTGATGATGTGTGAAGTTAGTGAGCCAAATGGAGTTGTTCTCCCACAAGAACCACTCGGCTGATCCTTCTTCAATATGCCCTTCACCAACATGCAGTGTTTCCTTGATTGAATTAGCTCTCACACCAATATTTGCGTCTAGAGCCTTTGCATTGAGGGCTATCTGAAAACGGCTGTGGCGCTGAAGTTGCCTGTGAATGTGGAGTTGGTGGCATGTGAAACCCGCATGTGGAGCATTCGTTTGTGTGGGATGCTCTACCAGGTTCATTTCAGTCCTAGCCATAGAAAGGGCACTAAGCATAGAGTGTGAAAACTGAGTTTCCTTGAGAGCTGCTTGGAAGCCTGATGGTGTGTGAAGTTAGTGAGCCAAATGGAGTTGTTCTCCCACAAGAACCACTCGGCTGATCCTTCTTCAATATGCCCTTCACCAACATGCAGTGTTTCCTTGATTGAATTAGCTCTCACACCAATATTTGCGTCTAGAGCCTTTGCATTGAGGGCTATCTGAAAACGGCTGTGGCGCTGAAGTTGCCTGTGAATGTGGAGTTGGTGGCATGTGAAACCCGCATGTGGAGCATTCGTTTGTGTGGGATGCTGACCAAGCTTCATTTCAGTCCTAGGCACTCAAAGGGCACTAAGCATAGAGTGTGAAAACTGAGTTTCCTTGAGAGCTGCTTGGAAGCCTGATGGTGTGTGAAGTTAGTGAGCCAAATGGAGTTGTTCTCCCACAAGAACCACTCGGCTGATCCTTCTTCAATATGCCCTTCACCAACATGCAGTGTTTCCTTGATTGAATTAGCTCTCACACCAATATTTGCGTCTAGAGCCTTTGCATTGAGGGCTATCTGAAAACGGCTGTGGCGCTGAAGTTGCCTGTGAATGTGGAGTTGGTGGCATGTGAAACCCGCATGTGGAGCATTCGTTTGTGTGGGATGCTAACCAGGTTCATCCTAGATAATGCACTCAAAGGGCACTAAGCATAGAGTGTGAAAACTGAGTTTCCTTGAGAGCTGCTTGGAAGCCTGATGGTGTGTGAAGTTAGTGAGCCAAATGGAGTTGTTCTCCCACAAGAACCACTCGGCTGATCCTTCTTCAATATGCCCTTCACCAACATGCAGTGTTTCCTTGATTGAATTAGCTCTCACACCAATATTTGCGTCTAGAGCCTTTGCATTGAGGGCTATCTGAAAACGGCTGTGGCGCTGAAGTTGCCTGTGAATGTGGAGTTGCTGGCATGTGAAACCCGCATGTGGAGCATTCGTTTGTGTGGGATGCTCTACCAGGTTCATTCCTAGATAATGCATTCAAAGGGCACTAAACATAGAGTGTGAAAACTGAGTTTCCTTGAGAACTGCTTGGAAGCCTGATGGTGTGTGAAGTTAGTTAGCCAAATGGAGTTGTTCTCCCACAAGAACCACTCGGCTGATCCTTCTTCAATATGCCCTTCACCAACATGCAGTGTTTCCTTGATTGAATTAGCTCTCACACCAATATTTGCGTCTAGAGCCTTTGCATTGAGGGCTATCTGAAAACGGCTGTGGCGCTGAAGTTGCCTGTGAATGTGGAGTTGGTGGCATGTGAAACCCGCATGTGGAGCATTCGTTTGTGTGGGATGCTAACCAGGTTCATCCTAGATAATGCACTCAAAGGGCACTAAGCATAGAGTGTGAAAACTGAGTTTCCTTGAGAGCTGCTTGGAAGCCTGATGGTGTGTGTAGTGAGCCAAATGGAGTTGTTCTCCCACAAGAACCACTTGGCTGATCCTTCTTCAATATGCCCTTCACCAACATGCAGTGTTTCCTAGATTGAATTAGCTCTCACACCAATATTTGTGTCTAGAGCCTTTGCATTGAGGGCTATCTGAAAACGGCTGTGGCGCTGAAGTTGCCTGTGAATGTGGAGTTGGTGGCATGTGAAACCCGCATGTGGAGCATTCGTTTGTGTGGGATGCTCTACCAGGTTCATTCCTAGATAATGCACTCAAAGGGCACTAAGCATAGAGTGTGAAAACTGAGTTTCCTTGAGAGCTACTTGGAAGCCTGATGGTGTGTGTAGTGAGCCAAATGGAGTTGTTCTCCCCCAAGAACCACTCAGCTGATCCTTCTTCAATATGCCCTTCACCAACATGCAGTGTTTCCTTGATTGAATTAGTTCTCACACCAATATTTGCGTCTAGAGCCTTTGCATTGAGGGCTATCTGAAAACGGCTGTGGCGCTGGAGTTGCCTGTGAATGTGGAGTTGGTGGCATGTGAAACCCGCATGTGGAACATTCGTTTGTGTGGGATGCTCTACCAGGTTCATTCCTAGATAATGCATTCAAAGGGCACTAAACATAGAGTGTGAAAACTGAGTTTCCTTTTAGAGCTGCTTGGAAGCCTGATGGTGTGTGAAGTTAGTGAGCCAAATGGAGTTGTTCTCCCACAAGAACTACTCGGCTGATCCTTCTTCAATATGCCCTTCACCAACATGCAGTGTTTCCCAATGATCCAAAGCTTCATCTGGAAGCACAAAAAACCACGGATAGCTAGAACCATCCTGAAGAACAGGAAGTCAGCAGGGGGAATCACAGTTCCGGACCTCTGGACATACTATAGGGCAGTGGTCATCAAAACAGCCTGGTACTGGCACAAAGATAGAGAGGAAAATCAATGGAGCAGAATAGAAACACCAGAAGGAAACCCACACAGATACAGCCAAGTAATCTTTGACAAAAAGACAAACGACAATCCAAGCAAATGGGAAGGTCTGTTCAATAAATGCTGTTGGGACAACTGGTTAATAGCCTGCAGAAACAAAGAGATAGTTCCACATCTCTCACCATACACTAAGATCAGATTTAAATGGATAACAGATCTAAACCTACATCCGGAAACCTTCAAACTTTTGGAAGAAAATGTTGGAAACACACTGCAACACTTAGGGGTAGGCCCTCACTTCCTAACAAAGACTCCAAATGCAGTAGAAATCAAGACCAAAATAAACAATTGGGACCTCATCAAACTAAGAAGCTTCTGTACAGCTAGAGAAACAATCAACAAAGTAAAAAGGCAACCCACAGAATGGGAGAAGATCTTCGCACACGACTTAGGTGATAGAGGGCTGATCTCCAGAATATACAAAGAGCTACAAAACAACCAAAATGTCAAAACAAACAAGCCACTCAAGAAATGGGCACGGGATGAATTGGGCAAACACTTCACAAAGGAACAAACCCAAATGGCAAATAAACATATGAAAAAATGCTCAAGTTCCCTGGCAATAAGGGAAATCCAAATTAAAACATCAATGAGGTACCACCTAATGCCAGTAAGACTGTCCCACATGAATAAAAGCACCAACAACACTTGTTGGCGAGGTTGCGGGGAAAAGGGAACCCTACTCCACTGCTGGTGGGGCTGCAGGCTGGCACAGCCTCTATGGAAATCAGTATGGAGAATATTCAAACAACTCAAATTCAACATACCGTATGATCCAGCAATAGCACTCCTAGGAATATATCCAGAACACTTGTTTTATGAGAAACCAACATGCACTCCTATGCTCATAGCAGCACAATCAGTAATTGCAAAAACATGGAAGCAGCCAAAATGCCCATCAACAGAGGATTGGATAAGAAAGCTATGTTTCATCTACTCCATGGAATACTACTCAGCTATTAAAAAAACAAAATGCAGTTCTTTGTGGCCAAATGGGCCAAACTGGAAACCATAATGCTAAGGGAAATGAGCCAATCACAAAAGGTTAAATACCACATGTTTGCCTTAATTTAAGATGATATGATCTTATGTATAACATGTTATGTTTTGAATGTTATATGTTGTGTATAAACTAAAATTGAAATGTCAATGAGGTGGTCACAGAAGGTGGCTGGGAACTCGCATTTACTTTTAACATATTGGTTACTCATTACTATGTCAATTAATTCCATGGTGATGTAAATTTTTGCTGATGGTATGTTGGAGCTTTTAATTGATCGGGATGATAGTCTGCTGGCTCTGTCTTCAGACCAGAGAGTGTATACCTAAGAAGCCGTTGAACTTGACTGGACAATAAGATGCTGGACTCTATGTTTGGTATATGCTTGCAATGGGGGAATCTCAACTGAACTTGAACTGTGGTTATGCAACAAGGTGGAGGAATCCACCATGGTGGGAGGGTTTGGGTAGGGGTGGGGAGAATCCCAGTACCTATGAAACTGTGTCACATAATACAATGTAATTAATGAATTTAAAATAAAATTAAAAAAAATATTGGATATCAAAAAAAAAAAAAAAACATGCAGTGTTTCCTTGATTGAATTAGCTCTCACACCAATATTTGCGTCTAGAGCCTTTGCATTGAGGGCTATCTGAAAACGGCTGTGGCGCTGAAGTTGCCTGTGAATGTGGAGTTGGTGGCATGTGAAACCCGCATGTGGAGCATTCGTTTGTGTGGGATGCTCTACCAGGTTCATTCCTAGATAATGCACTCAAAGGGCACTAAGCATAGAGTGTGAAAACTGAGTTTCCTTGAGAGCTGCTTGGAAGCCTGATGGTGTGTGAAGTTAGTGAGCCAAATGGAGTTGTTCTCCCACAAGAACCACTCGACTGATCCTTCTTCAATATGCCCTTCACCAACATGCAGTGTTTCCTTGATTGAATTAGCTCTCACACCAATATTTGCGTCTAGAGCCTTTGCATTGAGGGCTATCTGAAAACGGCTGTGGCGCTGAAGTTGCCTGTGAATGTGGAGTTGGTGGCATGTGAAACCCGCATGTGGAGCATTCGTTTGTGTGGGATGCTCTACCAGGTTCATTTCAGTCCTAGCCATACAAAGGGCACTAAGCATGGAGTGTGAAAACTGAGTTTCCTTGAGAGCTGCTTGGAAGCCTGATGGTGTGTGAAGTTAGTGAGCCAAATGGAGTTGTTCTCCCACAAGAACCACTCGGCTGATCCTTCTTCAATATGCCCTTCACCAACATGCAGTGTTTCCTTGATTGAATTAGCTCTCACACCAATATTTGCGTCTAGAGCCTTTGCATTGAGGGCTATCTGAAAACGGCTGTGGCGCTGAAGTTGCCTGTGAATGTGGAGTTGGTGGCATGTGAAACCCGCATGTGGAGCATTCGTTTGTGTGGGATGCTCTACCAGGTTCATTTCAGTCCTAGCCATAGAAAGGGCACTAAGCATAGAGTGTGAAAACTGAGTTTCCTTGAGAGCTGCTTGGAAGCCTGATGGTGTGTGAAGTTAGTGAGCCAAATGGAGTTGTTCTCCACAAGAACCACTCGGCTGATCCTTCTTCAATATGCCCTTCACCAACATGCAGTGTTTCCTTGATTGAATTAGCTCTCACACCAATATTTGCGTCTAGAGCCTTTGCATTGAGGGCTATCTGAAACGGCTGTGGCGCTGAAGTTGCCTGTGAATGTGGAGTTGGTGGCATGTGAAACCCGCATGTGGAGCATTCGTTTGTGTGGGATGCTCTACCAGGTTCATTCCTAGATAATGCACTCAAAGGGCACTAAGCATAGAGTGTGAAAACTGAGTTTCCTTGAGAGCTGCTTGGAAGCCTGATGGTGTGTGAAGTTAGTGAGCCAAATGGAGTTGTTCTCCCACAAGAACCACTCGACTGATCCTTCTTCAATATGCCCTTCACCAACATGCAATGTTTCCTTGATTGAATTAGCTCTCACACCAATATTTGCGTCTAGAGCCTTTGCATTGAGGGCTATCTGAAAACGGCTGTGGCGCTGAAGTTGCCTGTGAATGTGGAGTTGGTGGCATGTGAAACCCGCATGTGGAGCATTCGTTTGTGTGGGATGCTCTACCAGGTTCATTCCTAGATAATGCACTCAAAGGGCACTAAGCATAGAGTGTGAAAACTGAGTTTCCTTGAGAGCTGCTTGGAAGCCTGATGGTGTGTGAAGTTAGTGAGCCAAATGGAGTTGTTCTCCCACAAGAACCACTCGGCTGATCCTTCTTCAATATGCCCTTCACCAACATGCAGTGTTTCCTTGATTGAATTAGCTCTCACACCAATATTTGCGTCTAGAGCCTTTGCATTGAGGGCTATCTGAAAACGGCTGTGGCGCTGAAATTGCCTGTGAATGTGGAGTTGGTGGCATGTGAAACCCGCATGTGGAGCATTCGTTTGTGTGGGATGCTCTACCAAGTTCATTTCAGTCCTAGCCATACAAAGGGCACTAAGCATAGAGTGTGAAAACTGAGTTTCCTTGAGAGCTGCTTGGAAGCCTGATGGTGTGTGAAGTTAGTGAGCCAAATGGAGTTGTTCTCCCACAAGAACCACTCGAATGATCCTTCTTCAATATGCCCTTCACCAACATGCAGTGTTTCCTTGATTGAATTAGCTCTCACACCAATATTTGCGTCTAGAGCCTTTGCATTGAGGGCTATCTGAAAACGGCTGTGGCGCTGAAGTTGCCTGTGAATGTGGAGTTGGTGGCATGTGAAACCCGCATGTGGAGCATTCGTTTGTGTGGGATGCTCTACCAGGTTCATTTCAGTCCTAGCCATAGAAAGGGCACTAAGCATAGAGTGTGAAAACTGAGTTTCCTTGAGAGCTGCTTGGAAGCCTGATGGTGTGTGAAGTTAGTGAGCCAAATGGAGTTGTTCTCCCACAAGAACCACTCGGCTGATCCTTCTTCAATATGCCCTTCACCAACATGCAGTGTTTCCTTGATTGAATTAGCTCTCACACCAATATTTGCGTCTAGAGCCTTTGCATTGAGGGCTATCTGAAAACGGCTGTGGCGCTGAAGTTGCCTGTGAATGTGGAGTTGGTGGCATGTGAAACCCGCATGTGGAGCATTCGTTTGTGTGGGATGCTCTACCAGGTTCATTCCTAGATAATGCACTCAAAGGGCACTAAGCATAGAGTGTGAAAACTGAGTTTCCTTGAGAGCTGCTTGGAAGCCTGATGGTGTGTGAAGTTAGTGAGCCAAATGGAGTTGTTCTCCCACAAGAACCACTCGACTGATCCTTCTTCAATATGCCCTTCACCAACATGCAATGTTTCCTTGATTGAATTAGCTCTCACACCAATATTTGCGTCTAGAGCCTTTGCATTGAGGGCTATCTGAAAACGGCTGTGGCGCTGAAGTTGCCTGTGAATGTGGAGTTGGTGGCATGTGAAACCCGCATGTGGAGCATTCGTTTGTGTGGGATGCTCTACCAGGTTCATTCCTAGATAATGCACTCAAAGGGCACTAAGCATAGAGTGTGAAAACTGAGTTTCCTTGAGAGCTGCTTGGAAGCCTGATGGTGTGTGAAGTTAGTGAGCCAAATGGAGTTGTTCTCCCACAAGAACCACTCGGCTGATCCTTCTTCAATATGCCCTTCACCAACATGCAGTGTTTCCTTGATTGAATTAGCTCTCACACCAATATTTGCGTCTAGAGCCTTTGCATTGAGGGCTATCTGAAAACGGCTGTGGCGCTGAAATTGCCTGTGAATGTGGAGTTGGTGGCATGTGAAACCCGCATGTGGAGCATTCGTTTGTGTGGGATGCTCTACCAAGTTCATTTCAGTCCTAGCCATACAAAGGGCACTAAGCATAGAGTGTGAAAACTGAGTTTCCTTGAGAGCTGCTTGGAAGCCTGATGGTGTGTGAAGTTAGTGAGCCAAATGGAGTTGTTCTCCCACAAGAACCACTCGAATGATCCTTCTTCAATATGCCCTTCACCAACATGCAGTGTTTCCTTGATTGAATTAGCTCTCACACCAATATTTGCGTCTAGAGCCTTTGCATTGAGGGCTATCTGAAAACGGCTGTGGCGCTGAAGTTGCCTGTGAATGTGGAGTTGGTGGCATGTGAAACCCGCATGTGGAGCATTCGTTTGTGTGGGATGCTCTACCAGGTTCATTCCTAGATAATGCACTCAAAGGGCACTAAGCATAGAGTGTGAAAACTGAGTTTCCTTGAGAGCTACTTGGAAGCCTGATGGTGTGTGAAGTTAGTGAGCCAAATGGAGTTGTTCTCCCACAAGAACCACTCGGCTGATCCTTCTTCAATATGCCCTTCACCAACATGCAGTGTTTCCTTGATTGAATTAGCTCTCACACCAATATTTGCGTCTAGAGCCTTTGCATTGAGGGCTATCTGAAAACGGCTGTGGCGCTGAAGTTGCCTGTGAATGTGGAGTTGGTGGCATGTGAAACCCGCATGTGGAGCATTCGTTTGTGTGGGATGCTCTACCAGGTTCATTTCAGTCCTAGCCATACAAAGGGCACTAAGCATAGAGTGTGAAAACTGAGTTTCCTTGAGAGCTGCTTGGAAGCCTGATGGTGTGTGAAGTTAGTGAGCCAAATGGAGTTGTTCTCCCACAAGAACCACTCGGCTGATCCTTCTTCAATATGCCCTTCACCAACATGCAGTGTTTCCTTGATTGAATTAGCTCTCACACCAATATTTGCGTCTAGAGCCTTTGCATTGAGGGCTATCTGAAAACGGCTGTGGCGCTGAAGTTGCCTGTGAATGTGGAGTTGGTGGCATGTGAAACCCGCATATGGAGCATTCGTTTGTGTGGGATGCTCTACCAGGTTCATTCCTAGATAATGCACTCAAAGGGCACTAAGCATAGAGTGTGAAAACTGAGTTTCCTTGAGAGCTGCTTGGAAGCCTGATGGTGTGTGAAGTTAGTGAGCCAAATGGAGTTGTTCTCCCACAAGAACCACTCGGCTGATCCTTCTACAATATGCCCTTCACCAACATGCAGTGTTTCCTTGATTGAATTAGCTCTCACACCAATATTTGCGTCTAGAGCCTTTGCATTGAGGGCTATCTGAAAACGGCTGTGGCGCTGAAGTTGCCTGTGAATGTGGAGTTGGTGGCATGTGAAACCCGCATGTGGAGCATTTGTTTGTGTGGGATGCTCTACCAGGTTCATTTCAGTCCTAGCCATACAAAGGGCACTAAGCATAGAGTGTGAAAACTGAGTTTCCTTGAGAGCTGCTTGGAAGCCTGATGGTGTGTGAAGTTAGTGAGCCAAATGGAGTTGTTCTCCCACAAGAACCACTCGGCTGATCCTTCTTCAATATGCCCTTCACCAACATGCAGTGTTTCCTTGATTGAATTAGCTCTCACACCAATATTTGCGTCTAGAGCCTTTGCATTGAGGGCTATCTGAAAACGGCTGTGGCGCTGAAGTTGCCTGTGAATGTGGAGTTGGTGGCATGTGAAACCCGCATGTGGAGCATTCGTTTGTGTGGGATGCTCTACCAGGTTCATTCCTAGATAATGCACTCAAAGGGCACTAAGCATAGAGTGTGAAAACTGAGTTTCCTTGAGAGCTGCTTGGAAGCCTGATGGTGTGTGAAGTTAGTGAGCCAAATGGAGTTGTTCTCCCACAAGAACCACTCGACTGATCCTTCTTCAATATGCCCTTCACCAACATGCAGTGTTTCCTTGATTGAATTAGCTCTCACACCAATATTTGCGTCTAGAGCCTTTGCATTGAGGGCTATCTGAAAACGGCTGTGGCGCTGAAGTTGCCTGTGAATGTGGAGTTGGTGGCATGTGAAACCCGCATGTGGAGCATTCGTTTGTGTGGGATGCTCTACCAGGTTCATTCCTAGATAATGCACTCAAAGGGCACTAAGCATAGAGTGTGAAAACTGAGTTTCCTTGAGAGCTGCTTGGAAGCCTGATGGTGTGTGAAGTTAGTGAGCCAAATGGAGTTGTTCTCCCACAAGAACCACTCGGCTGATCCTTCTTCAATATGCCCTTCACCAACATGCAGTGTTTCCTTGATTGAATTAGCTCTCACACCAATATTTGCGTCTAGAGCCTTTGCATTGAGGGCTATCTGAAAACGGCTGTGGCGCTGAAGTTGCCTGTGAATGTGGAGTTGGTGGCATGTGAAACCCGCATGTGGAGCATTCGTTTGTGTGGGATGCTGACCAAGCTTCATTTCAGTCCTAGGCACTCAAAGGGCACTAAGCATAGAGTGTGAAAACTGAGTTTCCTTGAGAGCTGCTTGGAAGCCTGATGGTGTGTGTAGTGAGCCAAATGGAGTTGTTCTCCCACTAGAACCACTCGGCTGATCCTTCTTCAATATGCCCTTCACCAACATGCAGTGTTTCCTTGATTGAATTAGCTCTCACACCAATATTTGCGTCTAGAGCCTTTGCATTGAGGGCTATCTGAAAACGGCTGTGGCGCTGAAGTTGCCTGTGAATGTGGAGTTGGTGGCATGTGAAACCCGCATGTGGAGCATTCGTTTGTGTGGGATGCTCTGCCAGGTTCATTCCTAGAAAATGCACTCAAAGGGCACTGAGCATAGAGTGTGAAAACTGAGTTTCCTTGAGAGCTGCTTGGAAGTCTGATGGTGTGTGAAGTTAGTTAGCCAAATGGAGTTGTTCTCCCACAAGAACCACTCGGCTGATCCTTCTTCAATATGCCCTTCACCAACATGCAGTGTTTCCTTGATTGAATTAGCTCTCACACCAATATTTGCGTCTAGAGCCTTTGCATTGAGGGCTATCTGAAAACGGCTGTGGCGCTGAAGTTGCCTGTGAATGTGGAGTTGGTGGCATGTGAAACCCGCATGTGGAGCATTCGTTTGTGTGGGATGCTCTACCAGGTTCATTCCTAGATAATGCACTCAAAGGGCACTAAGCATAGAGTGTGAAAACTGAGTTTCCTTGAGAGCTGCTTGGAAGCCTGATGGTGTGTGAAGTTAGTGAGCCAAATGGAGTTGTTCTCCCACAAGAACCACTCGGCTGATCCTTCTTCAATATGCCCTTCACCAACATGCAGTGTTTCCTTGATTGAATTAGCTCTCACACCAATATTTGCGTCTAGAGCCTTTGCATTGAGGGCTATCTGAAAATGGCTGTGGCGCTGAAGTTGCCTGTGAATGTGGAGTTGGTGGCATGTGAAACCCGCATGTGGAGCATTCGTTTGTGTGGGATGCTCTACCAGGTTCATTCCTAAAAATTCACTCAATGGGCACTGAGCATAGAGTGTGAAATCTGAGTTTCCTTGAGAGCTGCTTGGAAGCCTGATGGTGTGTGAAGTTAGTTAGCCAAATGGAGTTGTTCTCCCACAAGAACCACTCGGCTGATCCTTCTTCAATATGCCCTTCACCAACATGCAGTGTTTCCTTGATTGAATTAGCTCTCACACCAATATTTGCGTCTAGAGCCTTTGCATTGAGGGCTATCTGAAAACGGCTGTGGTGCTGAAGTTGCCTTTGAATGTGGAGTTGGTGGCATGTGAAACCCGCATGTGGAGCATTCGTTTGTGTTGGATGCTCTACCAGGTTCATTCCTAGATAATGCACTCAAAGGGCACTAAGCATAGAGTGTGAAAACTGAGTTTCCTTGAGAGCTGCTTGGAAGCCTGATGGTGTGTGAAGTTAGTGAGCCAAATGGAGTTGTTCTCCCAGAAGAACCACTCGGCTGATCCTTCTTCAATATGCCCTTCACCAACATGCAGTGTTTCCTTGATTGAATTAGCTCTCACACCAATATTTGTGTCTAGAGCCTTTGCATTGAGGGCTATCTGAAAACGGCTGTGGCGCTGAAGTTGCCTGTGAATGTGGAGTTGGTGGCATGTGAAACCCGCATGTGGAGCATTCGTTTGTGTGGGATGCTGACCAAGCTTCATTTCAGTCCTAGGCACTCAAAGGGCACTAAGCATAGAGTGTGAAAACTGAGTTTCCTTGAGAGCTGCTTGGAAGCCTGATGGTGTGTGTATTGAGCCAAATGGAGTTGTTCTCCCACAAGAACCACTCGGCTGATCCTTCTTCAATATGCCCTTCACCAACATGCAGTGTTTCCTTGATTGAATTAGCTCTCACACCAATATTTGCGTCTAGAGCCTTTGCATTGAGGGCTATCTGAAAACGGCTGTGGCGCTGAAGTTGCCTGTGAATGTGGAGTTGGTGGCATGTGAAACCCGCATGTGGAGCATTCGTTTGTGTGGGATGCTCTACCAGGTTCATTCCTAGATAATGCACTCAAAGGGCACTAAGCATAGAGTGTGAAAACTGAGTTTCCTTGAGAGCTGCTTGGAAGCCTGATGGTGTGTGAAGTTAGTGAGCCAAATGGAGTTGTTCTCCCACAAGAACCACTCGACTGATCCTTCTTCAATATGCCCTTCACCAACATGCAATGTTTCCTTGATTGAATTAGCTCTCACACCAATATTTGCGTCTAGAGCCTTTGCATTGAGGGCTATCTGAAAACGGCTGTGGCGCTGAAGTTGCCTGTGAATGTGGAGTTGGTGGCATGTGAAACCCGCATGTGGAGCATTCTTTTGTGTGGGATGCTCTACCAGGTTCATTCCTAGATAATGCACTCAAAGGGCACTAAGCATAGAGTGTGAAAACTGAGTTTCCTTGAGAGCTGCTTGGAAGCCTGATGGTGTGTGAAGTTAGTGAGCCAAATGGAGTTGTTCTCCCACAAGAACCACTCGGCTGATCCTTCTTCAATATGCCCTTCACCAACATGCAGTGTTTCCTTGATTGAATTAGCTCTCACACCAATATTTGCGTCTAGAGCCTTTGCATTGAGGGCTATCTGAAAACGGCTGTGGCGCTGAAATTGCCTGTGAATGTGGAGTTGGTGGCATGTGAAACCCGCATGTGGAGCATTCGTTTGTGTGGGATGCTCTACCAAGTTCATTTCAGTCCTAGCCATACAAAGGGCACTAAGCATAGAGTGTGAAAACTGAGTTTCCTTGAGAGCTGCTTGGAAGCCTGATGGTGTGTGAAGTTAGTGAGCCAAATGGAGTTGTTCTCCCACAAGAACCACTCGAATGATCCTTCTTCAATATGCCCTTCACCAACATGCAGTGTTTCCTTGATTGAATTAGCTCTCACACCAATATTTGCGTCTAGAGCCTTTGCATTGAGGGCTATCTGAAAACGGCTGTGGCGCTGAAGTTGCCTGTGAATGTGGAGTTGGTGGCATGTGAAACCCGCATGTGGAGCATTCGTTTGTGTGGGATGCTCTACCAGGTTCATTCCTAGATAATGCACTCAAAGGGCACTAAGCATAGAGTGTGAAAACTGAGTTTCCTTGAGAGCTACTTGGAAGCCTGATGGTGTGTGAAGTTAGTGAGCCAAATGGAGTTGTTCTCCCACAAGAACCACTCGGCTGATCCTTCTTCAATATGCCCTTCACCAACATGCAGTGTTTCCTTGATTGAATTAGCTCTCACACCAATATTTGCGTCTAGAGCCTTTGCATTGAGGGCTATCTGAAAACGGCTGTGGCGCTGAAGTTGCCTGTGAATGTGGAGTTGGTGGCATGTGAAACCCGCATGTGGAGCATTCGTTTGTGTGGGATGCTCTACCAGGTTCATTTCAGTCCTAGCCATACAAAGGGCACTAAGCATAGAGTGTGAAAACTGAGTTTCCTTGAGAGCTGCTTGGAAGCCTGATGGTGTGTGAAGTTAGTGAGCCAAATGGAGTTGTTCTCCCACAAGAACCACTCGGCTGATCCTTCTTCAATATGCCCTTCACCAACATGCAGTGTTTCCTTGATTGAATTAGCTCTCACACCAATATTTGCGTCTAGAGCCTTTGCATTGAGGGCTATCTGAAAACGGCTGTGGCGCTGAAGTTGCCTGTGAATGTGGAGTTGGTGGCATGTGAAACCCGCATATGGAGCATTCGTTTGTGTGGGATGCTCTACCAGGTTCATTCCTAGATAATGCACTCAAAGGGCACTAAGCATAGAGTGTGAAAACTGAGTTTCCTTGAGAGCTGCTTGGAAGCCTGATGGTGTGTGAAGTTAGTGAGCCAAATGGAGTTGTTCTCCCACAAGAACCACTCGGCTGATCCTTCTACAATATGCCCTTCACCAACATGCAGTGTTTCCTTGATTGAATTAGCTCTCACACCAATATTTGCGTCTAGAGCCTTTGCATTGAGGGCTATCTGAAAACGGCTGTGGCGCTGAAGTTGCCTGTGAATGTGGAGTTGGTGGCATGTGAAACCCGCATGTGGAGCATTTGTTTGTGTGGGATGCTCTACCAGGTTCATTTCAGTCCTAGCCATACAAAGGGCACTAAGCATAGAGTGTGAAAACTGAGTTTCCTTGAGAGCTGCTTGGAAGCCTGATGGTGTGTGAAGTTAGTGAGCCAAATGGAGTTGTTCTCCCACAAGAACCACTCGGCTGATCCTTCTTCAATATGCCCTTCACCAACATGCAGTGTTTCCTTGATTGAATTAGCTCTCACACCAATATTTGCGTCTAGAGCCTTTGCATTGAGGGCTATCTGAAAACGGCTGTGGCGCTGAAGTTGCCTGTGAATGTGGAGTTGGTGGCATGTGAAACCCGCATGTGGAGCATTCGTTTGTGTGGGATGCTCTACCAGGTTCATTCCTAGATAATGCACTCAAAGGGCACTAAGCATAGAGTGTGAAAACTGAGTTTCCTTGAGAGCTGCTTGGAAGCCTGATGGTGTGTGAAGTTAGTGAGCCAAATGGAGTTGTTCTCCCACAAGAACCACTCGACTGATCCTTCTTCAATATGCCCTTCACCAACATGCAGTGTTTCCTTGATTGAATTAGCTCTCACACCAATATTTGCGTCTAGAGCCTTTGCATTGAGGGCTATCTGAAAACGGCTGTGGCGCTGAAGTTGCCTGTGAATGTGGAGTTGGTGGCATGTGAAACCCGCATGTGGAGCATTCGTTTGTGTGGGATGCTCTACCAGGTTCATTCCTAGATAATGCACTCAAAGGGCACTAAGCATAGAGTGTGAAAACTGAGTTTCCTTGAGAGCTGCTTGGAAGCCTGATGGTGTGTGAAGTTAGTGAGCCAAATGGAGTTGTTCTCCCACAAGAACCACTCGGCTGATCCTTCTTCAATATGCCCTTCACCAACATGCAGTGTTTCCTTGATTGAATTAGCTCTCACACCAATATTTGCGTCTAGAGCCTTTGCATTGAGGGCTATCTGAAAACGGCTGTGGCGCTGAAGTTGCCTGTGAATGTGGAGTTGGTGGCATGTGAAACCCGCATGTGGAGCATTCGTTTGTGTGGGATGCTGACCAAGCTTCATTTCAGTCCTAGGCACTCAAAGGGCACTAAGCATAGAGTGTGAAAACTGAGTTTCCTTGAGAGCTGCTTGGAAGCCTGATGGTGTGTGTAGTGAGCCAAATGGAGTTGTTCTCCCACAAGAACCACTCGGCTGATCCTTCTTCAATATGCCCTTCACCAACATGCAGTGTTTCCTTGATTGAATTAGCTCTCACACCAATATTTGCGTCTAGAGCCTTTGCATTGAGGGCTATCTGAAAACGGCTGTGGCGCTGAAGTTGCCTGTGAATGTGGAGTTGGTGGCATGTGAAACCCGCATGTGGAGCATTCGTTTGTGTGGGATGCTCTGCCAGGTTCATTCCTAGAAAATGCACTCAAAGGGCACTGAGCATAGAGTGTGAAAACTGAGTTTCCTTGAGAGCTGCTTGGAAGTCTGATGGTGTGTGAAGTTAGTTAGCCAAATGGAGTTGTTCTCCCACAAGAACCACTCGGCTGATCCTTCTTCAATATGCCCTTCACCAACATGCAGTGTTTCCTTGATTGAATTAGCTCTCACACCAATATTTGCGTCTAGAGCCTTTGCATTGAGGGCTATCTGAAAACGGCTGTGGCGCTGAAGTTGCCTGTGAATGTGGAGTTGGTGGCATGTGAAACCCGCATGTGGAGCATTCGTTTGTGTGGGATGCTCTACCAGGTTCATTCCTAGATAATGCACTCAAAGGGCACTAAGCATAGAGTGTGAAAACTGAGTTTCCTTGAGAGCTGCTTGGAAGCCTGATGGTGTGTGAAGTTAGTGAGCCAAATGGAGTTGTTCTCCCACAAGAACCACTCGGCTGATCCTTCTTCAATATGCCCTTCACCAACATGCAGTGTTTCCTTGATTGAATTAGCTCTCACACCAATATTTGCGTCTAGAGCCTTTGCATTGAGGGCTATCTGAAAATGGCTGTGGCGCTGAAGTTGCCTGTGAATGTGGAGTTGGTGGCATGTGAAACCCGCATGTGGAGCATTCGTTTGTGTGGGATGCTCTACCAGGTTCATTCCTAAAAATTCACTCAATGGGCACTGAGCATAGAGTGTGAAATCTGAGTTTCCTTGAGAGCTGCTTGGAAGCCTGATGGTGTGTGAAGTTAGTTAGCCAAATGGAGTTGTTCTCCCACAAGAACCACTCGGCTGATCCTTCTTCAATATGCCCTTCACCAACATGCAGTGTTTCCTTGATTGAATTAGCTCTCACACCAATATTTGCGTCTAGAGCCTTTGCATTGAGGGCTATCTGAAAACGGCTGTGGTGCTGAAGTTGCCTTTGAATGTGGAGTTGGTGGCATGTGAAACCCGCATGTGGAGCATTCGTTTGTGTTGGATGCTCTACCAGGTTCATTCCTAGATAATGCACTCAAAGGGCACTAAGCATAGAGTGTGAAAACTGAGTTTCCTTGAGAGCTGCTTGGAAGCCTGATGGTGTGTGAAGTTAGTGAGCCAAATGGAGTTGTTCTCCCAGAAGAACCACTCGGCTGATCCTTCTTCAATATGCCCTTCACCAACATGCAGTGTTTCCTTGATTGAATTAGCTCTCACACCAATATTTGTGTCTAGAGCCTTTGCATTGAGGGCTATCTGAAAACGGCTGTGGCGCTGAAGTTGCCTGTGAATGTGGAGTTGGTGGCATGTGAAACCCGCATGTGGAGCATTCGTTTGTGTGGGATGCTGACCAAGCTTCATTTCAGTCCTAGGCACTCAAAGGGCACTAAGCATAGAGTGTGAAAACTGAGTTTCCTTGAGAGCTGCTTGGAAGCCTGATGGTGTGTGTATTGAGCCAAATGGAGTTGTTCTCCCACAAGAACCACTCGGCTGATCCTTCTTCAATATGCCCTTCACCAACATGCAGTGTTTCCTTGATTGAATTAGCTCTCACACCAATATTTGTGTCTAGAGCCTTTGCATTGAGGGCTATCTGAAAACGGCTGTGGCGCTGAAGTTGCCTGTGAATGTGGAGTTGGTGGCATGTGAAACCCGCATGTGGAGCATTCGTTTGTGTGGGATGCTCTACCAGGTTCATTCCTAGATAATGCACTCAAAGGGCACTAAGCATAGACTGTGAAAACTGAGTTTCCTTGAGAGCTGCTTGGAAGCCTGATGGTGTGTGAAGTTAGTGAGCCAAATGGAGTTGTTCTCCCACAAGAACCACTCGGCTGATCCTTCTTCAATATGCCCTTCACCAACATGCAGTGTTTCCTTGATTGAATTAGCTCTCACACCAATATTTGCGTCTAGAGCCTTTGCATTGAGGGCTATCTGAAAACGGCTGTGGCGCTGAAGTTGCCTGTGAATGTGGAGTTGGTGGCATGTGAAACCCGCATGTGGAGCATTCGTTTGTGTGGGATGCTCTACCAGGTTCATTCCTAGATAATGCACTCAAAGGGCACTAAGCATAGAGTGTGAAAACTGAGTTTCCTTGAGAGCTGCTTGGAAGCCTGATGGTGTGTGAAGTTAGTGAGCCAAATGGAGTTGTTCTCCCACAAGAACCACTCGGCTGATCCTTCTTCAATATGCCCTTCACCAACATGCAGTGTTTCCTTGATTGAATTAGCTCTCACACCAATATTTGCGTCTAGAGCCTTTGCATTGAGGGCTATCTGAAAACGGCTGTGGCGCTGAAGTTGCCTGTGAATGTGGAGTTGGTGGCATGTGAAACCCGCATGTGGAGCATTCGTTTGTGTGGGATGCTGACCAAGCTTCATTTCAGTCCTAGGCACTCAAAGGGCACTAAGCATAGAGTGTGAAAACTGAGTTTCCTTGAGAGCTGCTTGGAAGCCTGATGGTGTGTGAAGTTAGTGAGCCAAATGGAGTTGTTCTCCCACAAGAACCACTCGGCTGATCCTTCTTCAATATGCCCTTCCCCAACATGCAGTGTTTCCTTGATTGAATTAGCTCTCACACCAATATTTGCGTCTAAAGCCTTTGCATTGAGGGCTATCTGAAAACGGCTGTGGCGCTGAAGTTGCCTGTGAATGTGGAGTTGGTGGCATGTGAAACCCGCATGTGGAGCATTCGTTTGTGTGGGATGCTCTACCAGGTTCATTTCAGTCCTAGCCATAGAAAGGGCACTAAGCATAGAGTGTGAAAACTGAGTTTCCTTGAGAGCTGCTTGGAAGCCTGATGGTGTGTGAAGTTAGTGAGCCAAATGGAGTTGTTCTCCCACAAGAACCACTCGGCTGATCCTTCTTCAATATGCCCTTCACCAACATGCAGTGTTTCCTTGATTGAATTAGCTCTCACACCAATATTTGCGTCTAGAGCCTTTGCATTGAGGGCTATCTGAAAACGGCTGTGGCGCTGAAGTTGCCTGTGAATGTGGAGTTGGTGGCATGTGAAACCCGCATGTGGAGCATTCGTTTGTGTGGGATGCTCTACCAGGTTCATTCCTAGATAATGCACTCAAAGGGCACTAAGCATAGAGTGTGAAAACTGAGTTTCCTTGAGAGCTGCTTGGAAGCCTGATGGTGTGTGAAGTTAGTGAGCCAAATGGAGTTGTTCTCCCACAAGAACCACTCGACTGATCCTTCTTCAATATGCCCTTCACCAACATGCAATGTTTCCTTGATTGAATTAGCTCTCACACCAATATTTGCGTCTAGAGCCTTTGCATTGAGGGCTATCTGAAAACGGCTGTGGCGCTGAAGTTGCCTGTGAATGTGGAGTTGGTGGCATGTGAAACCCGCATGTGGAGCATTCGTTTGTGTGGGATGCTCTACCAGGTTCATTCCTAGATAATGCACTCAAAGGGCACTAAGCATAGAGTGTGAAAACTGAGTTTCCTTGAGAGCTGCTTGGAAGCCTGATGGTGTGTGAAGTTAGTGAGCCAAATGGAGTTGTTCTCCCACAAGAACCACTCGGCTGATCCTTCTTCAATATGCCCTTCACCAACATGCAGTGTTTCCTTGATTGAATTAGCTCTCACACCAATATTTGCGTCTAGAGCCTTTGCATTGAGGGCTATCTGAAAACGGCTGTGGCGCTGAAATTGCCTGTGAATGTGGAGTTGGTGGCATGTGAAACCCGCATGTGGAGCATTCGTTTGTGTGGGATGCTCTACCAAGTTCATTTCAGTCCTAGCCATACAAAGGGCACTAAGCATAGAGTGTGAAAACTGAGTTTCCTTGAGAGCTGCTTGGAAGCCTGATGGTGTGTGAAGTTAGTGAGCCAAATGGAGTTGTTCTCCCACAAGAACCACTCGAATGATCCTTCTTCAATATGCCCTTCACCAACATGCAGTGTTTCCTTGATTGAATTAGCTCTCACACCAATATTTGCGTCTAGAGCCTTTGCATTGAGGGCTATCTGAAAACGGCTGTGGCGCTGAAGTTGCCTGTGAATGTGGAGTTGGTGGCATGTGAAACCCGCATGTGAAGCATTCGTTTGTGTGGGATGCTCTACCAGGTTCATTCCTAGATAATGCACTCAAAGGGCACTAAGCATAGAGTGTGAAAACTGAGTTTCCTTGAGAGCTACTTGGAAGCCTGATGGTGTGTGAAGTTAGTGAGCCAAATGGAGTTGTTCTCCCACAAGAACCACTCGGCTGATCCTTCTTCAATATGCCCTTCACCAACATGCAGTGTTTCCTTGATTGAATTAGCTCTCACACCAATATTTGCGTCTAGAGCCTTTGCATTGAGGGCTATCTGAAAACGGCTGTGGCGCTGAAGTTGCCTGTGAATGTGGAGTTGGTGGCATGTGAAACCCGCATGTGGAGCATTCGTTTGTGTGGGATGCTCTACCAGGTTCATTTCAGTCCTAGCCATACAAAGGGCACTAAGCATAGAGTGTGAAAACTGAGTTTCCTTGAGAGCTGCTTGGAAGCCTGATGGTGTGTGAAGTTAGTGAGCCAAATGGAGTTGTTCTCCCACAAGAACCACTCGGCTGATCCTTCTTCAATATGCCCTTCACCAACATGCAGTGTTTCCTTGATTGAATTAGCTCTCACACCAATATTTGCGTCTAGAGCCTTTGCATTGAGGGCTATCTGAAAACGGCTGTGGCGCTGAAGTTGCCTGTGAATGTGGAGTTGGTGGCATGTGAAACCCGCATATGGAGCATTCGTTTGTGTGGGATGCTCTACCAGGTTCATTCCTAGATAATGCACTCAAAGGGCACTAAGCATAGAGTGTGAAAACTGAGTTTCCTTGAGAGCTGCTTGGAAGCCTGATGGTGTGTGAAGTTAGTGAGCCAAATGGAGTTGTTCTCCCACAAGAACCACTCGGCTGATCCTTCTACAATATGCCCTTCACCAACATGCAGTGTTTCCTTGATTGAATTAGCTCTCACACCAATATTTGCGTCTAGAGCCTTTGCATTGAGGGCTATCTGAAAACGGCTGTGGCGCTGAAGTTGCCTGTGAATGTGGAGTTGGTGGCATGTGAAACCCGCATGTGGAGCATTTGTTTGTGTGGGATGCTCTACCAGGTTCATTTCAGTCCTAGCCATACAAAGGGCACTAAGCATAGAGTGTGAAAACTGAGTTTCCTTGAGAGCTGCTTGGAAGCCTGATGGTGTGTGAAGTTAGTGAGCCAAATGGAGTTGTTCTCCCACAAGAACCACTCGGCTGATCCTTCTTCAATATGCCCTTCACCAACATGCAGTGTTTCCTTGATTGAATTAGCTCTCACACCAATATTTGCGTCTAGAGCCTTTGCATTGAGGGCTATCTGAAAACGGCTGTGGCGCTGAAGTTGCCTGTGAATGTGGAGTTGGTGGCATGTGAAACCCGCATGTGGAGCATTCGTTTGTGTGGGATGCTCTACCAGGTTCATTCCTAGATAATGCACTCAAAGGGCACTAAGCATAGAGTGTGAAAACTGAGTTTCCTTGAGAGCTGCTTGGAAGCCTGATGGTGTGTGAAGTTAGTGAGCCAAATGGAGTTGTTCTCCCACAAGAACCACTCGACTGATCCTTCTTCAATATGCCCTTCACCAACATGCAATGTTTCCTTGATTGAATTAGCTCTCACACCAATATTTGCGTCTAGAGCCTTTGCATTGAGGGCTATCTGAAAACGGCTGTGGCGCTGAAGTTGCCTGTGAATGTGGAGTTGGTGGCATGTGAAACCCGCATGTGGAGCATTCGTTTGTGTGGGATGCTCTACCAGGTTCATTCCTAGATAATGCACTCAAAGGGCACTAAGCATAGAGTGTGAAAACTGAGTTTCCTTGAGAGCTGCTTGGAAGCCTGATGGTGTGTGAAGTTAGTGAGCCAAATGGAGTTGTTCTCCCCACAAGAACCACTCGGCTGATCCTTCTTCAATATGCCCTTCACCAACATGCAGTGTTTCCTTGATTGAATTAGCTCTCACACCAATATTTGCGTCTAGAGCCTTTGCATTGAGGGCTATCTGAAAACGGCTGTGGCGCTGAAGTTGCCTGTGAATGTGGAGTTGGTGGCATGTGAAACCCGCATGTGGAGCATTCGTTTGTGTGGGATGCTGACCAAGCTTCATTTCAGTCCTAGGCACTCAAAGGGCACTAAGCATAGAGTGTGAAAACTGAGTTTCCTTGAGAGCTGCTTGGAAGCCTGATGGTGTGTGTAGTGAGCCAAATGGAGTTGTTCTCCCACTAGAACCACTCGGCTGATCCTTCTTCAATATGCCCTTCACCAACATGCAGTGTTTCCTTGATTGAATTAGCTCTCACACCAATATTTGCGTCTAGAGCCTTTGCATTGAGGGCTATCTGAAAACGGCTGTGGCGCTGAAGTTGCCTGTGAATGTGGAGTTGGTGGCATGTGAAACCCGCATGTGGAGCATTCGTTTGTGTGGGATGCTCTACCAGGTTCATTCCTAGATAATGCACTCAAAGGGCACTAAGCATAGAGTGTGAAAACTGAGTTTCCTTGAGAGCTGCTTGGAAGCCTGATGGTGTGTGAAGTTAGTGAGCCAAATGGAGTTGTTCTCCCACAAGAACCACTCGGCTGATCCTTCTTCAATATGCCCTTCACCAACATGCAGTGTTTCCTTGATTGAATTAGCTCTCACACCAATATTTGCGTCTAGAGCCTTTGCATTGAGGGCTATCTGAAAACGGCTTTGGCGCTGAAGTTGCCTGTGAATGTGGAGTTGGTGGCATGTGAAACCCGCATGTGGAGCATTCGTTTGTGTGGGATGCTGACCAAGCTTCATTTCAGTCCTAGGCACTCAAAGGGCACTAAGCATAGAGTGTGAAAACTGAGTTTCCTTGAGAGCTGCTTGGAAGCCTGATGGTGTGTGAAGTTAGTGAGCCAAATGGAGTTGTTCTCCCACAAGAACCACTCGGCTGATCCTTCTTCAATATGCCCTTCCCCAACATGCAGTGTTTCCTTGATTGAATTAGCTCTCACACCAATATTTGCGTCTAAAGCCTTTGCATTGAGGGCTATCTGAAAACGGCTGTGGCGCTGAAGTTGCCTGTGAATGTGGAGTTGGTGGCATGTGAAACCCGCATGTGGAGCATTCGTTTGTGTGGGATGCTCTACCAGGTTCATTCCTAGATAATGCACTCAAAGGGCACTAAGCATAGAGTGTGAAAACTGAGTTTCCTTGACAGCTGCTTGGAAGCCTGATGGTGTGTGAAGTTAGTGAGCCAAATGGAGTTGTTCTCCCACAAGAACCACTCGGCTGATCCTTCTACAATATGCCCTTCACCAACATGCAGTGTTTCCTTGATTGAATTAGCTCTCACACCAATATTTGCGTCTAGAGCCTTTGCATTGAGGGCTATCTGAAAACGGCTGTGGCGCTGAAGTTGCCTGTGAATGTGGAGTTGGTGGCATGTGAAACCCGCATGAGGAGCATTCGTTTGTGTGGGATGCTCTACCAGGTTCATTCCTAGATAATGCACTCAAAGGGCACTAAGCATAGAGTGTGAAAACTGAGTTTCCTTGAGAGCTGCTTGGAAGCCTGATGGTGTGTGAAGTTAGTGAGCCAAATGGAGTTGTTCTCCCACAAGAACCACTCGGCTGATCCTTCTACAATATGCCCTTCACCAACATGCAGTGTTTCCTTGATTTAATTAGCTCTCACACCAATATTTGCGTCTAGAGCCTTTGCATTGAGGGCTATCTGAAAACGGCTGTGGCACTGAAGTTGCCTGTGAATGTGGAGTTGGTGGCATGTGAAACCCGCATGTGGAGCATTCGTTTGTGTGGGATGCTCTACCAGGTTCATTTCAGTCCTAGCCATAGAAAGGGCACTAAGCATAGAGTGTGAAAACTGAGTTTCCTTGAGAGCTGCTTGGAAGCCTGATGGTGTGTGAAGTTAGTGAGCCAAATGGAGTTGTTCTCCCACAAGAACCACTCGGCTGATCCTTCTTCAATATGCCCTTCACCAACATGCAGTGTTTCCTTGATTGAATTAGCTCTCACACCAATATTTGCGTCTAGAGCCTTTGCATTGAGGGCTATCTGAAAACGGCTGTGGCGCTGAAGTTGCCTGTGAATGTGGAGTTGGTGGCATGTGAAACCCGCATGTGGAGCATTCGTTTGTGTGGGATGCTCTACCAGGTTCATTCCTAGATAATGCACTCAAAGGGCACTAAGCATAGAGTGTGAAAACTGAGTTTCCTTGAGAGCTGCTTGGAAGCCTGATGGTGTGTGAAGTTAGTGAGCCAAATGGAGTTGTTCTCCCACAAGAACCACTCGACTGATCCTTCTT
>NW_026697266.1:0-41448 GCF_030435755.1 Ochotona princeps | reverse complement strand
TCAAGGAAACACTGCATGTTGGTGAAGGGCATATTGAAGAAGGATCAGCCGAGTGGTTCTTGTGGGAGAACAACTCCATTTGGCTCACTAACTTCACACACCATCAGGCTTCCCAGCAGCTCTCAAGGAAACTCAGTTTTCACACTCTATGCTTAGTGCCCTTTGAGTGCATTATCTAGGAATGAACCTGGTAGAGCATCCCACACAAACGAATGCTCCACATGCGGGTTTCACATGCCACCAACTCCACATTCACAGGCAACTTCAGCGCCACAGCCGTTTTCAGATAGCCCTCAATGCAAAGGCTCTAGACGCAAATATTGGTGTGAGAGCTAATTCAATCAAGGAAACACTGCATGTTGGTGAAGGGCATATTGAAGAAGGATCAGCCGAGTGGTTCTTGTGGGAGAACAACTCCATTTGGCTCACTAACTTCACACACCATCAGGCTTCCAAGCAGCTCTCAAGGAAACTCAGTTTTCACACTCTATGCTTAGTGCCCTTTGAGTGCCCAGGACTGAAATGAAGCTTGGAGAGCATCCCACGCAAACGAATGCTCCACATGCGTGTTTCACATGCCACCAACTCCACATTCACAGGCAACTTCAGCGCCACAGCCGTTTTCAGATAGCCCTCAATGCAAAGGCTCTAGACGCAAATATTGGTGTGAGAGCTAATTCAATCAAGGAAACACTGCATGTTGGTGAAGGGCATATTGAAGAAGGATCAGCCGAGTGGTTCTTGTGGGAGAACAACTCCATTTGGCTCACTAACTTCACACACCATCAGGCTTCCAAGCAGCTCTCAAGGAAACTCAGTTTTCACACTCTATGCTTAGTGCCCTTTGAGTGCATTATCTAGGAATGAACCTGGTAGAGCATCCCACACAAACGAATGCTCCACATGCGGGTTTCACATGCCACCAACTCCACATTCACAGGCAACTTCAGCGCCACAGCTGTTTTCAGATAGCCCTCAATGCAAAGGCTCTAGACGCAAATATTGGTGTGAGAGCTAATTCAATCAAGGAAACACTGCATGTTGGTGAAGGGCATATTGAAGAAGGATCAGCCGAGTGGTTCTTGTGGGAGAACAACTCCATTTGGCTCACTAACTTCACACACCATCAGGCTTCCAAGCAGCTCTCAAGGAAACTCAGTTTTCACACTCTATGCTTAGTGCCCTTTGTATGGCTAGGACTGAAATGAACCTGGTAGAGCATCCCACACAAACGAATGCTCCACATGCGGGTTTCACATGCCACCAACTCCACATTCACAGGCAACTTCAGCGCCACAGCCGTTTTCAGATAGTCCTCAATGCAAAGGCTCTAGACACAAATATTGGTGTGAGAGCTAATTCAATCAAGGAAACACTGCATGTTGGTGAAGGGCATATTGAAGAAAGATCAGCCGAGTGGTTCTTGTGGGAGAACAACTCCATTTGGCTCACTAACTTCACACACCATCAGGCTTCCAAGCAGCTCTCAAGGAAACTCAGTTTTCACACTCTATGCTTAGTGCCCTTTGAGTGCATTATCTAGGAATGAACCTGGTAGAGCATCCCACACAAACGAATGCTCCACATGCGGGTTTCACATGCCACCAACTCCACATTCACAGGCAACTTCAGCGCCACAGCCGTTTTCAGATAGCCCTCAATGCAAAGGCTCTAGACGCAAATATTGGTGTGAGAGCTAATTCAATCAAGGAAACACTGCATGTTGGTGAAGGGAATATTGAAGAAGGATCAGCCGAGTGGTTCTTGTGGGAGAACAACTCCATTTGGCTCACTAACTTCACACACCATCAGGCTTCCAAGCAGCTCTCAAGGAAACTCAGTTTTCACACTCTATGCTTAGTGCCCTTTGAGTGCATTATCTAGGAATGAACCTGGTAGAGCATCCCACACAAACGAATGCTCCACATGCGGGTTTCACATGCCACCAACTCCACATTCACAGGCAACTTCAGCGCCACAGCCGTTTTCAGATAGCCCTCAATGCAAAGGATCTAGACGCAAATATTGGTGTGAGAGCTAATTCAATCAAGGAAACACTGCATGTTGGTGAAGGGCATATTGAAGAAGGATCAGCCGAGTGGTTCTTGTGGGAGAACAACTCCATTTGGCTCACTAACTTCACACACCATCAGGCTTCCAAGCAGCTCTCAAGGAAACTCAGTTTTCACACTCTATGCTTAGTGCCCTTTGTATGGCTAGGACTGAAATGAACCTGGTAGAGCATCCCACACAAACGAATGCTCCACATGCGGGTTTCACATGCCACCAACTCCACATTCACAGGCAACTTCAGCGCCACAGCCATTTTCAGATAGCCCTCAATGCAAAGGCTCTAGACGCAAATATTGGTGTGAGAGCTAATTCAATCAAGGAAACACTGCATGTTGGTGAAGGGCATATTGAAGAAGGATCAGCCGAGTGGTTCTTGTGGGAGAACAACTCCATTTGGCTCACTAACTTCACACACCATCAGGCTTCCAAGCAGCTCTCAAGGAAACTCAGTTTTCACACTCTATGCTTAGTGCCCTTTGTATGGCTAGGACTGAAATGAACCTGGTAGAGCATCCCACACAAACGAATGCTCCACATGCGGGTTTCACATGCCACCAACTCCACATTCACAGGCAACTTCAGCGCCACAGCCGTTTTCAGATAGCCCTCAATGCAAAGGCTATAGACGCAAATATTGGTGTGAGAGCTAATTCAATCAAGGAAACACTGCATGTTGGTGAAGGGCATATTGAAGAAGGATCAGCCGAGTGGTTCTTGTGGGAGAACAACTCCATTTGGCTCACTAACTTCACACACCATCAGGCTTCCCAGCAGCTCTCAAGGAAACTCAGTTTTCGCACTCTATGCTTAGTGCCCTTTGAGTGCATTATCTAGGAATGAACCTGGTAGAGCATCCCACACAAACGAATGCTCCACATGCGGGTTTCACATGCCACCAACTAAACATTCACAGGCAACTTCAGCGCCACAGCCGTTTTCAGATAGCCCTCAATGCAAAGGCTCTAGGCGCAAATATTGGTGTGAGAGCTAATTCAATCAAGGAAACACTGCATGTTGGTGAAGGGCATATTGAAGAAGGATCAGCCGAGTGGTTCTTGTGGCAGAACAACTCCATTTGGCTCACTAACTTCACACACCATCAGGCTTCCAAGCAGCTCTCAAGGAAACTCAGTTTTCGCACTCTATGCTTAGTGCCCTTTGAGTGCATTATCTAGGAATGAACCTGGTAGAGCATCCCACACAAACGAATGCTCCACATGCGGGTTTCACATGCCACCAACTCCACATTCACAGGCAACTTCAGCGCCACAGCCGTTTTCAGATAGCCCTCAATGCAAAGGCTCTAGACGCAAATATTGGTGTGAGAGCTAATTCACTCAAGGAAACACTGCATGTTGGTGAAGGGCATATTGAAGAAGAATCAGCCGAGTGGTTCTTGTGGGAGAACAACTCCATTTGGCTCACTAACTTCACACACCATCAGGCTTCCAAGCAGCTCTCAAGGAAACTCAGTTTTCACACTCTATGCTTAGTGCCCTTTGTATGGCTAGGACTGAAATGAACCTGGTAGAGCATCCCACACAAACGAATGCTCCACATGCGGGTTTCACATGCCACCAACTCCACATTCACAGGCAACTTCAGCGCCACAGCCGTTTTCAGATAGCCCTCAATGCAAAGGCTCTAGACGCAAATATTGGTGTGAGAGCTAATTCAATCAAGGAAACACTGCATGTTGGTGAAGGGCATATTGAAGAAGGATCAGCCGAGTGGTTCTTTTGGGAGAACAACTCCATTTGGCTCACTAACTTCACACACCATCAGGCTTCCCAGCAGCTCTCAAGGAAACTCAGTTTTCACACTCTATGCTTAGTGCCCTTTGAGTGCATTATCTAGGAATGAACCTGGTAGAGCATCCCACACAAACGAATGCTCCACATGCGGGTTTCACATGCCACCAACTCCACATTCACAGGCAACTTCAGCGCCACAGCCGTTTTCAGATAGCCCTCAATGCAAAGGCTCTAGACGCAAATATTGGTGTGAGAGCTAATTCAATCAAGGAAACACTGCATGTTGGTGAAGGGCATATTGAAGAAGGATCAGCCGAGTGGTTCTTGTGGGAGAACAACTCCATTTGGCTCACTAACTTCACACACCATCAGGCTTCCAAGCATCTCTCAAGGAAACTCAGTTTTCACACTCTATGCTTAGTGCCCTTTGAGTGCATTATCTAGGAATGAACCTGGTAGAGCATCCCACACAAACGAATGCTCCACATGCGGGTTTCACATGCCACCAACTCCACATTCACAGGCAACATCAGCGCCACAGCCGTTTTCAGATAGCCCTCAATGCAAAGGCTCTAGACGCAAATATTGGTGTGAGAGCTAATTCAATCAAGGAAACACTGCATGTTGGTGAAGGGCATATTGAAGAAGGATCAGCCGAGTGGTTCTTGTGGGAGAACAACTCCATTTGGCTCACTAACTTCACACACCATCAGGCTTCCAAGCAGCTCTCAAGGAAACTCAGTTTTCACACTCTATGCTTAGTGCCCTTTGAGTGCCCAGGACTGAAATGAAGCTTGGAGAGCATCCCACGCAAACGAATGCTCCACATGCGGGTTTCACATGCCACCAACTCCACATTCACAGGCAACTTCAGCGCCACAGCCGTTTTCAGATAGCCCTCAATGCAAAGGCTCTAGACGCAAATATTGGTGTGAGAGCTAATTCAATCAAGGAAACACTGCATGTTGGTGAAGGGCATATTGAAGAAGGATCAGCCGAGTGGTTCTTGTGGGAGAACAACTCCATTTGGCTCACTAACTTCACACACCATCAGGCTTCCAAGCAGCTCTCAAGGAAACTCAGTTTTCACACTCTATGCTTAGTGCCCTTTGAGTGCATTATCTAGGAATGAACCTGGTAGAGCATCCCACACAAACGAATTCTCCACATGCGGGTTTCACATGCCACCAACTCCACATTCACAGGCAACTTCAGCGCCACAGCTGTTTTCAGATAGCCCTCAATGCAAAGGCTCTAGACGCAAATATTGGTGTGAGAGCTAATTCAATCAAGGAAACACTGCATGTTGGTGAAGGGCATATTGAAGAAGGATCAGCCGAGTGGTTCTTGTGGGAGAACAACTCCATTTGGCTCACTAACTTCACACACCATCAGGCTTCCAAGCAGCTCTCAAGGAAACTCAGTTTTCACACTCTATGCTTAGTGCCCTTTGTATGGCTAGGACTGAAATGAACCTGGTAGAGCATCCCACACAAACGAATGCTCCACATGCGGGTTTCACATGCCACCAACTCCACATTCACAGGAAACTTCAGCGCCACAGCCGTTTTCAGATAGCCCTCAATGCAAAGGCTCTAGACGCAAATATTGGTGTGAGAGCTAATTCAATCAAGGAAACACTGCATGTTGGTGAAGGGCATATTGAAGAAAGATCAGCCGAGTGGTTCTTGTGGGAGAACAACTCCATTTGGCTCACTAACTTCACACACCATCAGGCTTCCAAGCAGCTCTCAAGGAAACTCAGTTTTCACACTCTATGCTTAGTGCCCTTTGAGTGCATTATCTAGGAATGAATCTGGTAGAGCATCCCACAGAAACGAATGCTCCACCTGCGGGTTTCACATGCCACCAACTCCACATTCACAGGCAACTTCAGCGCCACAGCCGTTTTCAGATAGCCCTCAATGCAAAGGCTCTAGACGCAAATATTGGTGTGAGAGCTAATTCAATCAAGGAAACACTGCATGTTGGTGAAGGGCATATTAAAGAAGGATCAGCCGAGTGGTTCTTGTGGGAGAACAACTCCATTTGGCTCACTAACTTCACACACCATCAGGCTTCCAAGCAGCTCTCAAGGAAACTCAGTTTTCACACTCTATGCTTAGTGCCCTTTGAGTGCATTATCTAGGAATGAACCTGGTAGAGCATCCCACACAAACGAATGCTCCACATGCGGGTTTCACATGCCACCAACTCCACATTCACAGGCAACTTCAGCGCCACAGCCGTTTTCAGATAGCCCTCAATGCAAAGGCTCTAGACGCAAATATTGGTGTGAGAGCTAATTCAATCAAGGAAACACTGCATGTTGGTGAAGGGCATATTGAAGAAGGATCAGCCGAGTGGTTCTTGTGGGAGAACAACTCCATTTGGCTCACTAACTTCACACACCATCAGGCTTCCAAGCAGCTCTCAAGGAAACTCAGTTTTCACACTCTATGCTTAGTGCCCTTTGAGTGCCCAGGACTGAAATGAAGCTTGGAGGGCATCCCACGCAAACGAATGCTCCACATGCGGGTTTCACATGCCACCAACTCCACATTCATAGGCAACTTCAGCGCCACAGCTGTTTTCAGATAGCCCTCAATGCAAAGGCTCTAGATGCAAATATTGGTGTGAGAGCTAATTCAATCAAGGAAACACTGCATGTTGGTGAAGGGCATATTGAAGAAGGATCAGCCGAGTGGTTCTTGTGGGAGAACAACTCCATTTGGCTCACTAACTTCACACACCATCAGGCTTCCAAGCAGCTCTCAAGGAAACTCAGTTTTCACACTCTATGCTTAGTGCCCTTTCAGTGCATTATCTAGGAATGAACCTGGTAGAGCATCCCACACAAACGAATGCTCCACATGCGGGTTTCACATGCCACCAACTCCACATTCACAGGCAACTTCAGCGCCACAGCCGTTTTCAGATAGCCCTCAATGCAAAGGCTCTAGACGCAAATATTGGTGTGAGAGCTAATTCAATCAAGGAAACACTGCATGTTGGTGAAGGGCATATTGAAGAAGGATCAGCCGAGTGGTTCTTGTGGGAGAACAACTCCATTTGGCTCACTAACTTCACACACCATCAGGCTTCCAAGCAGCTCTCAAGGAAACTCAGTTTTCACACTCTATGCTTAGTGCCCTTTCAGTGCATTATCTAGGAATGAACCTGGTAGAGCATCCCACACAAACGAATGCTCCACATGCGGGTTTCACATGCCACCAACTCCACATTCACAGGCAACTTCAGCGCCACAGCCGTTTTCAGATAGCCCTCAATGCAAAGGCTCTAGACGCAAATATTGGTGTGAGAGCTAATTCAATCAATAAAAACTGCATGTTGGTGAAGGGCATATTGAAGAAGGATCAGCCGAGTGGTTCTTGTGGGAGAACAACTCCATTTGGCTCACTAACTTCACACACCATCAGGCTTCCAAGCAGCTCTCAAGGAAACTCAGTTTTCACACTCTATGCTTAGTGCCCTTTGTATGGCTAGGACTGAAATGAACCTGGTAGAGCATCCCACACAAACGAATGCTCCACATGCGGGTTTCACATGCCACCAACTCCACATTCACAGGCAACTTCAGCGCCACAGCCGTTTTCAGATAGCCCTCAATGCAAAGGCTCTAGACGCAAATATTGGTGTGAGAGCTAATTCAATCAAGGAAACACTGCATGTTGGTGAAGGGCATATTGAAGAAGGATCAGCCGAGTGGTTCTTGTGGGAGAACAACTCCATTTGGCTCACTAACTTCACACACCATCAGGCTTCCAAGCAGCTCTCAAGGAAACTCAGTTTTCACACTCTATGCTTAGTGCCCTTTCAGTGCATTATCTAGGAATGAACCTGGTAGAGCATCCCACACAAATGAATGCTCCACATGCGGGTTTCACATGCCACCAACTCCACATTCACAGGCAACTTCAGCGCCACAGCCGTTTTCAGATAGCCCTCAATGCAAAGGCTCTAGACGCAAATATTGGTGTGAGAGCTAATTCAATCAAGGAAACACTGCATGTTGGTGAAGGGCATATTGAAGAAGGATCAGCCGAGTGGTTCTTGTGGGAGAACAACTCCATTTGGCTCACTAACTTCACACACCATCAGGCTTCCAAGCAGCTCTCAAGGAAACTCAGTTTTCACACTCTATGCTTAGTGCCCTTTGAGTGCATTATCTAGGAATGAACCTGGTAGAGCATCCCACACAAACGAATGCTCCACATGCGGGTTTCACATGCCACCAACTCCACATTCACAGGCAACTTCAGCGCCACAGCCGTTTTCAGATAGCCCTCAATGCAAAGGCTCTAGACGCAAATATTGGTGTGAGAGCTAATTCAATCAATAAAAACTGCATGTTGGTGAAGGGCATATTGAAGAAGGATCAGCCGAGTGGTTCTTGTGGGAGAACAACTCCATTTGGCTCACTAACTTCACACACCATCAGGCTTCCAAGCAGCTCTCAAGGAAACTCAGTTTTCACACTCTATGCTTAGTGCCCTTTCAGTGCATTATCTAGGAATGAACCTGGTAGAGCATCCCACACAAACGAATGCTCCACATGCGGGTTTCACATGCCACCAACTCCACATTCACAGGCAACTTCAGCGCCACAGCCGTTTTCAGATAGCCCTCAATGCAAAGGCTCTAGACGCAAATATTGGTGTGAGAGCTAATTCAATCAAGGAAACACTGCATGTTGGTGAAGGGCATATTGAAGAAGGATCAGCCGAGTGGTTCTTGTGGGAGAACAACTCCATTTGGCTCACTAACTTCACACACCATCAGGCTTCCAAGCAGCTCTCAATGAAACTCAGTTTTCACACTCTATGCTTAGTGCCCTTTGAGTGCATTATCTAGGAATGAACCTGGTAGAGCATCCCACACAAACGAATGCTCCACATGCGGGTTTCACATGCCACCAACTCCACATTCACAGGCAACTTCAGCGCCACAGCCGTTTTCAGATAGCCCTCAATGCAAAGGATCTAGACGCAAATATTGGTGTGAGAGCTAATTCAATCAAGGAAACACTGCATGTTGGTGAAGGGCATATTGAAGAAGGATCAGCCGAGTGGTTCTTGTGGGAGAACAACTCCATTTGGCTCACTAACTTCACACACCATCAGGCTTCCAAGCAGCTCTCAAGGAAACTCAGTTTTCACACTCTATGCTTAGTGCCCTTTGTATGGCTAGGACTGAAATGAACCTGGCAGAGCATCCCACACAAACGAATGCTCCACATGCGGGTTTCACATGCCACCAACTCCACATTCACAGGCAACTTCAGCGCCACAGCCGTTTTCAGATAGCCCTCAATGCAAAGGCTCTAGACGCAAATATTGGTGTGAGAGCTAATTCAATCAAGGAAACACTGCATGTTGGTGAAGGGCATATTGAAGAAGAATCAGCCGAGTGGTTCTTTTGGGAGAACAACTCCATTTGGCTCACTAACTTCACACACCATCAGGCTTCCAAGCAGCTCTCAAGGAAACTCAGTTTTCACACTCTATGCTTAGTGCCCTTTGAGTGCATTATCTAGGAATGAACCTGGTAGAGCATCCCACACAAACGAATGCTCCACATGCGGGTTTCACATGCCACCAACTCCACATTCACAGGCAACTTCAGCGCCACAGCCGTTTTCAGATAGCCCTCAATGCAAAGGCTCTAGACGCAAATATTGGTGTGAGAGCTAATTCAATCAAGGAAACACTGCATGTTGGTGAAGGGCATATTGAAGAAGGATCAGCCGAGTGGTTCTTGTGGGAGAACAACTCCATTTGGCTCACTAACTTCACACACCATCAGGCTTCCAAGCAGCTCTCAAGGAAACTCAGTTTTCACACTCTATGCTTAGTGCCCTTTGTATGGCTAGGACTGAAATGAACCTGGTAGAGCATCCCACACAAACGAATGCTCCACATGCGGGTTTCACATGCCACCAACTCCACATTCACAGGCAACATCAGCGCCACAGCCGTTTTCAGATAGCCCTCAATGCAAAGGCTCTAGACGCAAATATTGGTGTGAGAGCTAATTCAATCAAGGAAACACTGCATGTTGGTGAAGGGCATATTGAAGAAGGATCAGCCGAGTGGTTCTTGTGGGAGAACAACTCCATTTGGCTCACTAACTTCACACACCATCAGGCTTCCAAGCAGCTCTCAAGGAAACTCAGTTTTCACACTCTATGCTTAGTGCCCTTTGAGTGCCCAGGACTGAAATGAAGCTTGGAGAGCATCCCACGCAAACGAATGCTCCACATGCGGGTTTCACATGCCACCAACTCCACATTCACAGGCAACTTCAGCGCCACAGCCGTTTTCAGATAGCCCTCAATGCAAAGGCTCTAGACGCAAATATTGGTGTGAGAGCTAATTCAATCAAGGAAACACTGCATGTTGGTGAAGGGCATATTGAAGAAGGATCAGCCGAGTGGTTCTTGTGGGAGAACAACTCCATTTGGCTCACTAACTTCACACACCATCAGGCTTCCAAGCAGCTCTCAAGGAAACTCAGTTTTCACACTCTATGCTTAGTGCCCTTTGAGTGCATTATCTAGGAATGAACCTGGTAGAGCATCCCACACAAACGAGTGCTCCACATGCGGGTTTCACATGCCACCAACTCCACATTCACAGGCAACTTCAGCGCCACAGCCGTTTTCAGATAGCCCTCAATGCAAAGGCTCTAGACGCAAATATTGGTGTGAGAGCTAATTCAATCAAGGAAACACTGCATGTTGGTGAAGGGCATATTGAAGAAGGGTCAGCCGAGTGGTTCTTGTGGGAGAACAACTCCATTTGGCTCACTAACTTCACACACCATCAGGCTTCCAAGCAGCTCTCAAGGAAACTCAGTTTTCACACTCTATGCTTAGTGCCCTTTGTATGGCTAGGACAGAAATGAACCTGGTAGAGCATCCCACACAAACGAATGCTCCACATGCGGGTTTCACATGCCACCAACTCCACATTCACAGGCAACTTCAGCGCCACAGCCGTTTTCAGATAGCCCTCAATGCAAAGGCTCTAGACGCAAATATTGGTGTGAGAGCTAATTCAATCAAGGAAACACTGCATGTTGGTGAAGGGCATATTGAAGAAGGATCAGCCGAGTGGTTCTTGTGGGAGAACAACTCCATTTGGCTCACTAACTTCACACACCATCAGGCTTCCCAGCAGCTCTCTAGGAAACTCAGTTTTCACACTCTATGCTTAGTGCCCTTTGAGTGCATTATCTAGGAATGAACCTGGTAGAGCATCCCACACAAACGAATGCTCCACATGCGGGTTTCACATGCCACCAACTCCACATTCACAGGCAACTTCAGCGCCACAGCCGTTTTCAGATAGCCCTCAATGCAAAGGCTCTAGACGCAAATATTGGTGTGAGAGCTAATTCAATCAAGGAAACACTGCATGTTGGTGAAGGGCATATTGAAGAAGGATCAGCCGAGTGGTTCTTGTGGGAGAACAACTCCATTTGGCTCACTAACTTCACACACCATCAGGCTTCCAAGCAGCTCTCAAGGAAACTCAGTTTTCACACTCTATGCTTAGTGCCCTTTGAGTGCATTATCTAGGAATGAACCTGGTAGAGCATCCCACACAAACGAATGCTCCACATGCGGGTTTCACATGCCACCAACTCCACATTCACAGGCAACATCAGCGCCACAGCCGTTTTCAGATAGCCCTCAATGCAAAGGCTCTAGACGCAAATATTGGTGTGAGAGCTAATTCAATCAAGGAAACACTTCATGTTGGTGAAGGGCATATTGAAGAAGGATCAGCCGAGTGGTTCTTGTGGGAGAACAACTCCATTTGGCTCACTAACTTCACACACCATCAGGCTTCCAAGCAGCTCTCAAGGAAACTCAGTTTTCACACTCTATGCTTAGTGCCCTTTGAGTGCCCAGGACTGAAATGAAGCTTGGAGGGCATCCCACGCAAACGAATGCTCCACATGCGGGTTTCACATGCCACCAACTCCACATTCACAGGCAACTTCAGCGCCACAGCCGTTTTCAGATAGCCCTCAATGCAAAGGCTCTAGACGCAAATATTGGTGTGAGAGCTAATTCAATCAAGGAAACCCTGCATGTTGGTGAAGGGCATATTGAAGAAGGATCAGCCGAGTGGTTCTTGTGGGAGAACAACTCCATTTGGCTCACTAACTTCACACACCATCAGGCTTCCAAGCAGCTCTCAAGGAAACTCAGTTTTCACACTCTATGCTTAGTGCCCTTTGTATGGCTAGGACTGAAATGAACCTGGTAGAGCATCCCACACAAACGAATGCTCCACATGCGGGTTTCACATGCCACCAACTCCACATTCACAGGCAACTTCAGCGCCACAGCCGTTTTCAGATAGCCCTCAATGCAAAGGCTCTAGACACAAATATTGGTGTGAGAGCTAATTCAATCAAGGAAAAACTGCATGTTGGTGAAGGGCATATTGAAGAAAGATCAGCCGAGTGGTTCTTGTGGGAGAACAACTCCATTTGGCTCACTAACTTCACACACCATCAGGCTTCCCAGCAGCTCTCAAGGAAACTCAGTTTTCACACTCTATGCTTAGTGCCCTTTGAGTGCATTATCTAGGAATGAACCTGGTAGAGCATCCTACACAAACGAATGCTCCACATGCGGGTTTCACATGCCACCAACTCCACATTCACAGGCAACTTCAGCGCCACAGCCGTTTTCAGATAGCCCTCAATGCAAAGGCTCTAGACGCAAATATTGGTGTGAGAGCTAATTCAATCAAGGAAACACTGCATGTTGGTGAAGGGCATATTGAAGAAAGATCAGCCGAGTGGTTCTTGTGGGAGAACAACTCCATTTGGCTCACTAACTTCACACACCATCAGGCTTCCAAGCAGCTCTCAAGGAAACTCAGTTTTCACACTCTATGCTTAGTGCCCTTTGAGTGCATTATCTAGGAATGAACCTGGTAGAGCATCCCACACAAACGAATGCTCCACATGCGGGTTTCACATGCCACCAACTCCACATTCACAGGCAACATCAGCGCCACAGCCGTTTTCAGATAGCCCTCAATGCAAAGGCTCTAGACGCAAATATTGGTGTGAGAGCTAATTCAATCAAGGAAACACTTCATGTTGGTGAAGGGCATATTGAAGAAGGATCAGCCGAGTGGTTCTTGTGGGAGAACAACTCCATTTGGCTCACTAACTTCACACACCATCAGGCTTCCAAGCAGCTCTCAAGGAAACTCAGTTTTCACACTCTATGCTTAGTGCCCTTTGAGTGCCCAGGACTGAAATGAAGCTTGGAGGGCATCCCACGCAAACGAATGCTCCACATGCGGGTTTCACATGCCACCAACTCCACATTCACAGGCAACTTCAGCGCCACAGCCGTTTTCAGATAGCCCTCAATGCAAAGGCTCTAGACGCAAATATTGGTGTGAGAGCTAATTCAATCAAGGAAACACTGCATGTTGGTGAAGGGCATATTGAAGAAGGATCAGCCGAGTGGTTCTTGTGGGAGAACAACTCCATTTGGCTCACTAACTTCACACACCATCAGGCTTCCAAGCAGCTCTCAAGGAAACTCAGTTTTCACACTCTATGCTTAGTGCCCTTTGTATGGCTAGGACTGAAATGAACCTGGTAGAGCATCCCACACAAACGAATGCTCCACATGCGGGTTTCACATGCCACCAACTCCACATTCACAGGCAACTTCAGCGCCACAGCCGTTTTCAGATAGCCCTCAATGCAAAGGCTCTAGACACAAATATTGGTGTGAGAGCTAATTCAATCAAGGAAACACTGCATGTTGGTGAAGGGCATATTGAAGAAAGATCAGCCGAGTGGTTCTTGTGGGAGAACAACTCCATTTGGCTCACTAACTTCACACACCATCAGGCTTCCCAGCAGCTCTCAAGGAAACTCAGTTTTCACACTCTATGCTTAGTGCCCTTTGAGTGCATTATCTAGGAATGAACCTGGTAGAGCATCCTACACAAACGAATGCTCCACATGCGGGTTTCACATGCCACCAACTCCACATTCACAGGCAACTTCAGCGCCACAGCCGTTTTCAGATAGCCCTCAATGCAAAGGCTCTAGACGCAAATATTGGTGTGAGAGCTAATTCAATCAAGGAAACACTGCATGTTGGTGAAGGGCATATTGAAGAAAGATCAGCCGAGTGGTTCTTGTGGGAGAACAACTCCATTTGGCTCACTAACTTCACACACCATCAGGCTTCCAAGCAGCTCTCAAGGAAACTCAGTTTTCACACTCTATGCTTAGTGCCCTTTGAGTGCATTATCTAGGAATGAACCTGGTAGAGCATCCCACACAAACGAATGCTCCACATGCGGGTTTCACATGCCACCAACTCCACATTCACAGGCAACTTCAGCGCCACAGCCGTTTTCAGATAGCCCTCAATGCAAAGGCTCTAGATGCAAATATTGGTGTGAGAGCTAATTCAATCAAGGAAACACTGCATGTTGGTGAAGGGCATATTGAAGAAGGATCAGCCGAGTGGTTCTTGTGGGAGAACAACTCCATTTGGCTCACTAACTTCACACACCATCAGGCTTCCAAGCAGCTCTCAAGGAAACTCAGTTTTCACACTCTATGCTTAGTGCCCTTTGAGTGCCCAGGACTGAAATGAAGCTTGGAGAGCATCCCACACAAACGAATGCTCCACATGCGGGTTTCACATGCCACCAACTCCACATTCACAGGCAACTTCAGCGCCACAGCCGTTTTCAGATAGCCCTCAATGCAAAGGCTCTAGACGCAAATATTGGTGTGAGAGCTAATTCAATCAAGGAAACACTGCATGTTGGTGAAGGGCATATTGAAGAAGGATCAGCCGAGTGGTTCTTGTGGGAGAACAACTCCATTTGATTCACTAACTTCACACACCATCAGGCTTCCAAGCAGCTCTCAAGGAAACTCAGTATTCACACTCTATGCTTAGTGCCCTTTGAGTGCATTATCTAGGAATGAATCTGGTAGAGCATCCCACACAAACGAATGCTCCACATGCGGGTTTCACATGCCACCAACTCCACATTCACAGGCAACTTCAGCGCCACAGCCGTTTTCAGATAGCCCTCAATGCAAAGGCTCTAGACGCAAATATTGGTGTGAGAGCTAATTCAATCAAGGAAACACTGCATGTTGGTGAAGGGCATATTAAAGAAGGATCAGCCGAGTGGTTCTTGTGGGAGAACAACTCCATTTGGCTCACTAACTTCACACACCATCAGGCTTCCAAGCAGCTCTCAAGGAAACTCAGTTTTCACACTCTATGCTTAGTGCCCTTTGAGTGCATTATCTAGGAATGAACCTGGTAGAGCATCCCACACAAACGAATGCTCCACATGCGGGTTTCACATGCCACCAACTCCACATTCACAGGCAACTTCAGCGCCACAGCCGTTTTCAGATAGCCCTCAATGCAAAGGCTCTAGACGCAAATATTGGTGTGAGAGCTAATTCAATCAAGGAAACACTGCATGTTGGTGAAGGGCATATTGAAGAAGGATCAGCCGAGTGGTTCTTGTGGGAGAACAACTCCATTTGGCTCACTAACTTCACACACCATCAGGCTTCCAAGCAGCTCTCAAGGAAACTCAGTTTTCACACTCTATGCTTAGTGCCCTTTCAGTGCATTATCTAGGAATGAACCTGGTAGAGCATCCCACACAAACGAATGCTCCACATGCGGGTTTCACATGCCACCAACTCCACATTCACAGGCAACTTCAGCGCCACAGCCGTTTTCAGATAGCCCTCAATGCAAAGGCTCTAGACGCAAATATTGGTGTGAGAGCTAATTCAATCAAGGAAAAACTGCATGTTGGTGAAGGGCATATTGAAGAAGGATCAGCCGAGTGGTTCTTGTGGGAGAACAACTCCATTTGGCTCACTAACTTCACACACCATCAGGCTTCCAAGCAGCTCTCAAGGAAACTCAGTTTTCACACTCTATGCTTAGTGCCCTTTGTATGGCTAGGACTGAAATGAACCTGGTAGAGCATCCCACACAAACGAATGCTCCACATGCGGGTTTCACATGCCACCAACTCCACATTCACAGGCAACTTCAGCGCCACAGCCGTTTTCAGATAGCCCTCAATGCAAAGGCTCTAGACGCAAATATTGGTGTGAGAGCTAATTCAATCAAGGAAACACTGCATGTTGGTGAAGGGCATATTGAAGAAGGATCAGCCGAGTGGTTCTTGTGGGAGAACAACTCCATTTGGCTCACTAACTTCACACACCATCAGGCTTCCAAGCAGCTCTCAAGGAAACTCAGTTTTCACACTCTATGCTTAGTGCCCTTTGAGTGCATTATCTAGGAATGAACCTGGTAGAGCATCCCACACAAACGAATGCTCCACATGCGGGTTTCACATGCCACCAACTCCACATTCACAGGCAACTTCAGCGCCACAGCCGTTTTCAGATAGCCCTCAATGCAAAGGCTCTAGACGCAAATATTGGTGTGAGAGCTAATTCAATCAAGGAAACACTGCATGTTGGTGAAGGGCATATTGAAGAAGGATCAGCCGAGTGGTTCTTGTGGGAGAACAACTCCATTTGGCTCACTAACTTCACACACCATCAGGCTTCCAAGCAGCTCTCAAGGAAACTCAGTTTTCACACTCTATGCTTAGTGCCCTTTGAGTGCATTATCTAGGAATGAACCTGGTAGAGCATCCCACACAAACGAATGCTCCACATGCGGGTTTCACATGCCACCAACTCCACATTCACAGGCAACTTCAGCGCCACAGCCGTTTTCAGATAGCCCTCAATGCAAAGGCTCTAGACGCAAATATTGGTGTGAGAGCTAATTCAATCAATAAAAACTGCATGTTGGTGAAGGGCATATTGAAGAAGGATCAGCCGAGTGGTTCTTGTGGGAGAACAACTCCATTTGGCTCACTAACTTCACACACCATCAGGCTTCCAAGCAGCTCTCAAGGAAACTCAGTTTTCACACTCTATGCTTAGTGCCCTTTGAGTGCATTATCTAGGAATGAACCTGGTAGAGCATCCCACACAAACGAATGCTCCACATGCGGGTTTCACATGCCACCAACTCCACATTCACAGGCAACTTCAGCGCCACAGCCGTTTTCAGATAGCCCTCAATGCAAAGGCTCTAGACGCAAATATTGGTGTGAGAGCTAATTCAATCAATAAAAACTGCATGTTGGTGAAGGGCATATTGAAGAAGGATCAGCCGAGTGGTTCTTGTGGGAGAACAACTCCATTTGGCTCACTAACTTCACACACCATCAGGCTTCCAAGCAGCTCTCAAGGAAACTCAGTTTTCACACTCTATGCTTAGTGCCCTTTGTATGGCTAGGACTGAAATGAACCTGGTAGAGCATCCCACACAAACGAATGCTCCACATGCGGGTTTCACATGCCACCAACTCCACATTCACAGGCAACTTCAGCGCCACAGCCGTTTTCAGATAGCCCTCAATGCAAAGGCTCTAGACGCAAATATTGGTGTGAGAGCTAATTCAATCAAGGAAAAACTGCATGTTGGTGAAGGGCATATTGAAGAAGGATCAGCCAAGTGGTTCTTGTGGGAGAACAACTCCATTTGGCTCACTAACTTCACACACCATCAGGCTTCCAAGCAGCTCTCAAGGAAACTCAGTTTTCACACTCTATGCTTAGTGCCCTTTGAGTGCATTATCTAGGAATGAACCTGGTAGAGCATCCCACACAAACGAATGCTCCACATGCGGGTTTCACATGCCACCAACTCCACATTCACAGGCAACTTCAGCGCCACAGCCGTTTTCAGATAGCCCTCAATGCAAAGGCTCTAGACGCAAATATTGGTGTGAGAGCTAATTCAATCAAGGAAACACTGCATGTTGGTGAAGGGCATATTGAAGAAGGATCAGCCGAGTGGTTCTTTTGGGAGAACAACTCCATTTGGCTCACTAACTTCACACACCATCAGGCTTCCAAGCAGCTCTCAAGGAAACTCAGTTTTCACACTCTATGCTTAGTGCCCTTTGAGTGCATTATCTAGGAATGAACCTTTTAGAGCATCCCACACAAACGAATGCTCCACATGCGGGTTTCACATGCCACCAACTCCACATTCACAGGCAACTTCAGCGCCACAGCCGTTTTCAGATAGCCCTCAATGCAAAGGCTCTAGACGCAAATATTGGTGTGAGAGCTAATTCAATCAAGGAAACACTGCATGTTGGTGAAGGGCATATTGAAGAAGGATCAGCCGAGTGGTTCTTGTGGGAGAACAACTCCATTTGGCTCACTAACTTCACACAGCATCAGGCTTCCAAGCAGCTCTCAAGGAAACTCAGTTTTGACACTCTATGCTTAGTGCCCTTTGAGTGCATTATCTAGGAATGAACCTGGTAGAGCATCCCACACAAACGAATGCTCCACATGCGGGTTTCACATGCCACCAACTCCACATTCACAGGCAACTTCAGCGCCACAGCCGTTTTCAGATAGCCCTCAATGCAAAGGCTCTAGACGCAAATATTGGTGTGAGAGCTAATTCAATCAAGGAAACCCTGCATGTTGGTGAAGGGCATATTGAAGAAGGATCAGCCGAGTGGTTCTTGAGGGAGAACAACTCCATTTGGCTCACTAACTTCACACACCATCAGGCTTCCAAGCAGCTCTCAAGGAAACTCAGTTTTCACACTCTATGCTTAGTGCCCATTGAGTGCATTATCTAGGAATGAACCTGGTAGAGCATCCCACACAAACGAATGCTCCACATGCGGGTTTCACATGCCACCAACTCCACATTCACAGGCAACTTCAGCGCCACAGCCGTTTTCAGATAGCCCTCAATGCAAAGGCTCTAGACGCAAATATTGGTGTGAGAGCTAATTCAATCAAGGAAAAACTGCATGTTGGTGAAGGGCATATTGAAGAAGGATCAGCCGAGTGGTTCTTGTGGGAGAACAACTCCATTTGGCTCACTAACTTCACACACCATCAGGCTTCCCAGCAGCTCTCAAGGAAACTCAGTTTTCACACTCTATGCTTAGTGCCCTTTGTATGGCTAGGACTGAAATGAACCTGGTAGAGCATCCCACACAAACGAATGCTCCACATGCGGGTTTCACATGCCACCAACTCCACATTCACAGGCAACTTCAGCGCCACAGCCGTTTTCAGATAGCCCTCAATGCAAAGGCTCTAGACGCAAATATTGGTGTGAGAGCTAATTCAATCAAGGAAACACTGCATGTTGGTGAAGGGCATATTGAAGAAGGATCAGCCGAGTGGTTCTTGTGGGAGAACAACTCCATTTGGCTCACTAACTTCACACACCATCAGGCTTCCAAGCAGCTCTCAAGGAAACTCAGTTTTCACACTCTATGCTTAGTGCCCTTTGAGTGCATTATCTAGGAATGAACCTGGTAGAGCATCCCACACAAACGAATGCTCCACATGCGGGTTTCACATGCCACCAACTCCACATTCACAGGCAACTTCAGCGCCACAGCCGTTTTCAGATAGCCCTCAATGCAAAGGCTCTAGACGCAAATATTGGTGTGAGAGCTAATTCAATCAAGGAAAAACTGCATGTTGGTGAAGGGCATATTGAAGAAGGATCAGCCGAGTGGTTCTTGTGGGAGAACAACTCCATTTGGCTCACTAACTTCACACACCATCAGGCTTCCCAGCAGCTCTCAAGGAAACTCAGTTTTCACACTCTATGCTTAGTGCCCTTTGTATGGCTAGGACTGAAATGAACCTGGTAGAGCATCCCACACAAACGAATGCTCCACATGCGGGTTTCACATGCCACCAACTCCACATTCACAGGCAACTTCAGCGCCACAGCCGTTTTCAGATAGCCCTCAATGCAAAGGCTCTAGACGCAAATATTGGTGTGAGAGCTAATTCAATCAAGGAAACACTGCATGTTGGTGAAGGGCATATTGAAGAAGGATCAGCCGAGTGGTTCTTGTGGGAGAACAACTCCATTTGGCTCACTAACTTCACACAGCATCAGGCTTCCAAGCAGCTCTCAAGGAAACTCAGTTTTGACACTCTATGTTTAGTGCCCTTTGAGTGCATTATCTAGGAATGAACCTGGTAGAGCATCCCACACAAACGAATGCTCCACATGCGGGTTTCACATGCCACCAACTCCACATTCACAGGCAACTTCAGCGCCACAGCCGTTTTCAGATAGCCCTCAATGCAAAGGCTCTAGACGCAAATATTGGTGTGAGAGCTAATTCAATCAAGGAAAAACTGCATGTTGGTGAAGGGCATATGGAAGAAGGATCAGCCGAGTGGTTCTTGTGGGGAGAACAACTCCATTTGGCTCACTACTTCACACACCATCAGGCTTCCAAGCAGCTCTCAAGGAAACTCAGTTTTCACACTCTATGATTAGTGCCCTTTGTATGGCTAGGACTGAAATGAACCTGGTAGAGCATCCCACACAAACGAATGCTCCACATGCGGGTTTCACATGCCACCAACTCCACATTCACAGGCAACTTCAGCGCCACAGCCGTTTTCAGATAGCCCTCAATGCAAAGGCTCTAGACGCAAATATTGGTGTGAGAGCTAATTCAATCAAGGAAACCCTGCATGTTGGTGAAGGGCATATTGAAGAAGGATCAGCCGAGTGGTTCTTGAGGGAGAACAACTCCATTTGGCTCACTAACTTCACACACCATCAGGCTTCCAAGCAGCTCTCAAGGAAACTCAGTTTTCACACTCTATGCTTAGTGCCCATTGAGTGCATTATCTAGGAATGAACCTGGTAGAGCATCCCACACAAACGAATGCTCCACATGCGGGTTTCACATGCCACCAACTCCACATTCACAGGCAACTCAGCGCCACAGCCGTTTTCAGATAGCCCTCAATGCAAAGGCTCTAGACGCAAATATTGGTGTGAGAGCTAATTCAATCAAGGAAAAACTGCATGTTGGTGAAGGGCATATTGAAGAAGGATCAGCCGAGTGGTTCTTGTGGGAGAACAACTCCATTTGGCTCACTAACTTCACACACCATCAGGCTTCCCAGCAGCTCTCAAGGAAACTCAGTTTTCACACTCTATGCTTAGTGCCCTTTGTATGGCTAGGACTGAAATGAACCTGGTAGAGCATCCCACACAAACGAATGCTCCACATGCGGGTTTCACATGCCACCAACTCCACATTCACAGGCAACTTCAGCGCCACAGCCGTTTTCAGATAGCCCTCAATGCAAAGGCTCTAGACGCAAATATTGGTGTGAGAGCTAATTCAATCAAGGAAACACTGCATGTTGGTGAAGGGCATATTGAAGAAGGATCAGCCGAGTGGTTCTTGTGGGAGAACAACTCCATTTGGCTCACTAACTTCACACACCATCAGGCTTCCAAGCAGCTCTCAAGGAAACTCAGTTTTCACACTCTATGCTTAGTGCCCTTTGAGTGCATTATCTAGGAATGAACCTGGTAGAGCATCCCACACAAACGAATGCTCCACATGCGGGTTTCACATGCCACCAACTCCACATTCACAGGCAACTTCAGCGCCACAGCCGTTTTCAGATAGCCCTCAATGCAAAGGCTCTAGACGCAAATATTGGTGTGAGAGCTAATTCAATCAAGGAAAAACTGCATGTTGGTGAAGGGCATATTGAAGAAGGATCAGCCGAGTGGTTCTTGTGGGAGAACAACTCCATTTGGCTCACTAACTTCACACACCATCAGGCTTCCAGCAGCTCTCAAGGAAACTCAGTTTTCACACTCTATGCTTAGTGCCCTTTGTATGGCTAGGACTGAAATGAACCTGGTAGAGCATCCCACACAAACGAATGCTCCACATGCGGGTTTCACATGCCACCAACTCCACATTCACAGGCAACTTCAGCGCCACAGCCGTTTTCAGATAGCCCTCAATGCAAAGGCTCTAGACGCAAATATTGGTGTGAGAGCTAATTCAATCAAGGAAACACTGCATGTTGGTGAAGGGCATATTGAAGAAGGATCAGCCGAGTGGTTCTTGTGGGAGAACAACTCCATTTGGCTCACTAACTTCACACACCATCAGGCTTCCAAGCAGCTCTCAAGGAAACTCAGTTTTCACACTCTATGCTTAGTGCCCTTTGAGTGCATTATCTAGGAATGAACCTGGTAGAGCATCCCACACAAACGAATGCTCCACATGCGGGTTTCACATGCCACCAACTCCACATTCACAGGCAACTTCAGCGCCACAGCCGTTTTCAGATAGCCCTCAATGCAAAGGCTCTAGACGCAAATATTGGTGTGAGAGCTAATTCAATCAAGGAAACACTGCATGTTGGTGAAGGGCATATTGAAGAAGGATCAGCCGAGTGGTTCCTGTGGGAGAACAACTCCATTTGGCTCACTAACTTCACACACCATCAGGCTTCCAAGCAGCTCTCAAGGAAACTCAGTTTTCACACTCTATGCTTAGTGCCCTTTGAGTGCATTATCTAGGAATGAACCTGGTAGAGCATCCCACACAAACGAATGCTCCACATGCGGGTTTCACATGCCACCAACTCCACATTCACAGGCAACTTCAGCGCCACAGCCGTTTTCAGATAGCCCTCAATGCAAAGGCTCTAGACGCAAATATTGGTGTGAGAGCTAATTCAATCAAGGAAACACTGCATGTTGGTGAAGGGCATATTGAAGAAGGATCATCCGAGTGGTTCTTGTGGGGAGAACAACTCCATTTGGCTCACTAACTTCACACACCATCAGGCTTCCCAGCAGCTCTCAAGGAAACTCAGTTTTCGCACTCTATGCTTAGTGCCCTTTGAGTGCATTATCTAGGAATGAACCTGGTAGAGCATCCCACACAAACGAATGCTTCACATGCGGGTTTCACATGCCACCAACTCCACATTCACAGGCAACTTCAGCGCCACAGCCGTTTTCAGATAGCCCTCAATGCAAAGGCTCTAGACGCAAATATTGGTGTGAGAGCTAATTCAATCAAGGAAACACTGCATGTTGGTGAAGGGCATATTGAAGAAGGATCAGCCGAGTGGTTCTTGTGGGAGAACAACTCCATTTGGCTCACTAACTTCACACACCATCAGGCTTCCAAGCAGCTCTCAAGGAAACTCAGTTTTCACACTCTATGCTTAGTGCCCTTTGTATGGCTAGGACTGAAATGAACCTGGTAGAGCATCCCACACAAACGAATGCTCCACATGCGGGTTTCACATGCCACCAACTCCACATTCACAGGCAACTTCAGCGCCACAGCCGTTTTCAGATAGCCCTCAATGCAAAGCTCTAGGACGCAAATATTGGTGTGAGAGCTAATTCAATCAAGGAAACACTGCATGTTGGTGAAGGGCATATTGAAGAAGGATCAGCCGAGTGGTTCTTGTGGGAGAACAACTCCATTTGGCTCACTAACTTCACACACCATCAGGCTTCCAAGCAGCTCTCAAGGAAACTCAGTTTTCACACTCTATGCTTAGTGCCCTTTGAGTGCATTATCTAGGAATGAACCTGGTAGAGCATCCCACACAAACGAATGCTCCACATGCGGGTTTCACATGCCACCAACTCCACATTCACAGGCAACTTCAGCGCCACAGCCGTTTTCAGATAGCCCTCAATGCAAAGGCTCTAGACGCAAATATTGGTGTGAGAGCTAATTCAATCAAGGAAACACTGCATGTTGGTGAAGGGCATATTGAAGAAGGATCAGCCGAGTGGTTCTTGTGGGAGAACAACTCCATTTGGCTCACTAACTTCACACACCATCAGGCTTCCAAGCAGCTCTCAAGGAAACTCAGTTTTCACACTCTATGCTTAGTGCCCTTTGAGTGCATTATCTAGGAAATGAACCTGGTAGAGCATCCCACACAAACGAATGCTCCACATGCGGGTTTCACATGCCACCAACTCCACATTCACAGGCAACTTCAGCGCCACAGCCGTTTTCAGATAGCCCTCAATGCAAAGGCTCTAGACGCAAATATTGGTGTGAGAGCTAATTCAATCAAGGAAACACTGCATGTTGGTGAAGGGCATATTGAAGAAGGATCAGCCGAGTGGTTCTTGTGGGAGAACAACTCCATTTGGCTCACTAACTTCACACACCATCAGGCTTCCAAGCAGCTCTCAAGGAAACTCAGTTTTCACACTCTATGCTTAGTGCCCATTGAGTGCATTATCTAGGAATGAACCTGGTAGAGCATCCCACACAAACGAATGCTCCACATGCGGGTTTCACATGCCACCAACTCCACATTCACAGGCAACTTCAGCGCCACAGCCGTTTTTCAGATAGCCCTCAATGCAAAGGCTCTAGACGCAAATATTGGTGTGAGAGCTAATTCAATCAAGGAAACACTGCATGTTGGTGAAGGGCATATTGAAGAAGGATCAGCCGAGTGGTTCTTGTGGAGAACAACTCCATTTGGCTCACTAACTTCACACACCATCAGGCTTCCCAGCAGCTCTCAAGGAAACTCAGTTTTCACACTCTATGCTTAGTGCCCTTTGTATGGCTAGGACTGAAATGAACCTGGTAGAGCATCCCACACAAACGAATGCTCCACATGCGGGTTTCACATGCCACCAACTCCACATTCACAGGCAACTTCAGCGCCACAGCCGTTTTCAGATAGCCCTCAATGCAAAGGCTCTAGATGCAAATATTGGTGTGAGAGCTAATTCAATCAAGGAAACACTGCATGTTGGTGAAGGGCATATTGAAGAAGGATCAGCCGAGTGGTTCTTGTGGGAGAACAACTCCATTTGGCTCACTAACTTCACACACCATCAGGCTTCCAAGCAGCTCTCAAGGAAACTCAGTTTTCACACTCTATGCTTAGTGCCCTTTGTATGGCTAGGACTGAAATGAACCTGGTAGAGCATCCCACACAAACGAATGCTCCACATGCGGGTTTCACATGCCACCAACTCCACATTCACAGGCAACTTCAGCGCCACAGCCGTTTTCAGATAGCCCTCAATGCAAAGGCTCTAGACGCAAATATTGGTGTGAGAGCTAATTCAATCAAGGAAACACTGCATGTTGGTGAAGGGCATATTGAAGAAGGATCAGCCGAGTGGTTCTTGTGGGAGAACAACTCCATTTGGCTCACTAACTTCACACACCATCAGGCTTCCAAGCAGCTCTCAAGGAAACTCAGTTTTCACACTCTATGCTTAGTGCCCTTGAGTGCATTATCTAGGAATGAACCTGGTAGAGCATCCCACACAAACGAATGCTCCACATGCGGGTTTCACATGCCACCAACTCCACATTCACAGGCAACTTCAGCGCCACAGCCGTTTTCAGATAGCCCTCAATGCAAAGGCTCTAGACGCAAATATTGGTGTGAGAGCTAATTCAATCAAGGAAACACTGCATGTTGGTGAAGGGCATATTGAAGAAGGATCAGCCGAGTGGTTCTTGTGGGAGAACAACTCATTTGGCTCACTAACTTCACACACCATCAGGCTTCCAAGCAGCTCTCAAGGAAACTCAGTTTTCACACTCTATGCTTAGTGCCCTTTGAGTGCATTATCTAGGAATGAACCTGGTAGAGCATCCCACACAAACGAATGCTCCACATGCGGGTTTCACATGCCACCAACTCCACATTCACAGGCAACTTCAGCGCCACAGCCGTTTTCAGATAGCCCTCAATGCAAAGGCTCTAGACGCAAATATTGGTGTGAGAGCTAATTCAATCAAGGAAACACTGCATGTTGGTGAAGGGCATATTGAAGAAGGATCAGCCGAGTGGTTCTTGTGGGAGAACAACTCCATTTGGCTCACTAACTTCACACACCATCAGGCTTCCAAGCAGCTCTCAAGGAAACTCAGTTTTCACACTCTATGCTTAGTGCCCTTTGAGTGCATTATCTAGGAATGAACCTGGTAGAGCATCCCACACAAACGAATGCTCCACATGCGGGTTTCACATGCCACCAACTCCACATTCACAGGCAACTTCAGCGCCACAGCCGTTTTCAGATAGCCCTCAATGCAAAGGCTCTAGACGCAAATATTGGTGTGAGAGCTAATTCAATCAAGGAAACACTGCATGTTGGTGAAGGGCATATTGAAGAAGGATCAGCCGAGTGGTTCTTGTGGGAGAACAACTCCATTTGGCTCACTAACTTCACACACCATCAGGCTTCCCAGCAGCTCTCAAGGAAACTCAGTTTTCACACTCTATGCTTAGTGCCCTTTGAGTGCATTATCTAGGAATGAACCTGTTAGAGCATCCCACACAAACGAATGCTCCACATGCGGGTTTCACATGCCACCAACTCCACATTCACAGGCAACTTCAGCGCCACAGCCGTTTTCAGATAGCCCTCAATGCAAAGGCTCTAGACGCAAATATTGGTGTGAGAGCTAATTCAATCAAGGAAACACTGCATGTTGGTGAAGGGCATATTGAAGAAGGATCAGCCGAGTGGTTCTTGTGGGAGAACAACTCCATTTGGCTCACTAACTTCACACAGCATCAGGCTTCCAAGCAGCTCTCAAGGAAACTCAGTTTTCACACTCTATGCTTAGTGCCCTTTGAGTGCATTATCTAGGAATGAACCTGGTAGAGCATCCCACACAAACGAATGCTCCACATGCGGGTTTCACATGCCACCAACTCCACATTCACAGGCAACTTCAGCGCCACAGCCGTTTTCAGATAGCCCTCAATGCAAAGGCTCTAGACGCAAATATTGGTGTGAGAGCTAATTCAATCAAGGAAACACTGCATGTTGGTGAAGGGCATATGGAAGAAGGATCAGCCGAGTGGTTCTTGTGGGAGAACAACTCCATTTGCTCACTAACTTCACACACCATCAGGCTTCCAAGCAGCTCTCAAGGAAACTCAGTTTTCACACTCTATGATTAGTGCCCTTTGTATGGCTAGGACTGAAATGAACCTGGTAGAGCATCCCACACAAACGAATGCTCCACATGCGGGTTTCACATGCCACCAACTCCACATTCACAGGCAACTTCAGCGCCACAGCCGTTTTCAGATAGCCCTCAATGCAAAGGCTCTAGACGCAAATATTGGTGTGAGAGCTAATTCAATCAAGGAAACCCTGCATGTTGGTGAAGGGCATATTGAAGAAGGATCAGCCGAGTGGTTCTTGAGGGAGAACAACTCCATTTGGCTCACTAACTTCACACACCATCAGGCTTCCCAGCAGCTCTCAAGGAAACTCAGTTTTCACACTCTATGCTTAGTGCCCTTTGAGTGCATTATCTAGGAATGAACCTGGTAGAGCATCCCACACAAACGAATGCTCCACATGCGGGTTTCACATGCCACCAACTCCACATTCACAGGCAACTTCAGCGCCACAGCCGTTTTCAGATAGCCCTCAATGCAAAGGCTCTAGACGCAAATATTGGTGTGAGAGCTAATTCAATCAAGGAAAAACTGCATGTTGGTGAAGGGCATATTGAAGAAGGATCAGCCGAGTGGTTCTTGTGGGAGAACAACTCCATTTGGCTCACTAACTTCACACACCATCAGGCTTCCCAGCAGCTCTCAAGGAAACTCAGTTTTCACACTCTATGCTTAGTGCCCTTTGTATGGCTAGGACTGAAATGAACCTGGTAGAGCATCCACACAAACGAATGCTCCACATGCGGGTTTCACATGCCACCAACTCCACATTCACAGGCAACTTCAGCGCCACAGCCGTTTTCAGATAGCCCTCAATGCAAAGGCTCTAGACGCAAATATTGGTGTGAGAGCTAATTCAATCAAGGAAACACTGCATGTTGGTGAAGGGCATATTGAAGAAGGATCAGCCGAGTGGTTCTTGTGGGAGAACAACTCCATTTGGCTCACTAACTTCACACACCATCAGGCTTCCAAGCAGCTCTCAAGGAAACTCAGTTTTCACACTCTATGCTTAGTGCCCTTTGAGTGCATTATCTAGGAATGAACCTGGTAGAGCATCCCACACAAACGAATGCTCCACATGCGGGTTTCACATGCCACCAACTCCACATTCACAGGCAACTTCAGCGCCACAGCCGTTTTCAGATAGCCCTCAATGCAAAGGCTCTAGACGCAAATATTGGTGTGAGAGCTAATTCAATCAAGGAAAAACTGCATGTTGGTGAAGGGCATATTGAAGAAGGATCAGCCGAGTGGTTCTTGTGGGAGAACAACTCCATTTGGCTCACTAACTTCACACACCATCAGGCTTCCCAGCAGCTCTCAAGGAAACTCAGTTTTCACACTCTATGCTTAGTGCCCTTTGTATGGCTAGGACTGAAATGAACCTGGTAGAGCATCCCACACAAACGAATGCTCCACATGCGGGTTTCACATGCCACCAACTCCACATTCACAGCAACTTCAGCGCCACAGCCGTTTTCAGATAGCCCTCAATGCAAAGGCTCTAGACGCAAATATTGGTGTGAGAGCTAATTCAATCAAGGAAACACTGCATGTTGGTGAAGGGCATATTGAAGAAGGATCAGCCGAGTGGTTCTTGTGGGAGAACAACTCCATTTGGCTCACTAACTTCACACACCATCAGGCTTCCAAGCAGCTCTCAAGGAAACTCAGTTTTCACACTCTATGCTTAGTGCCCTTTGAGTGCATTATCTAGGAATGAACCTGGTAGAGCATCCCACACAAACGAATGCTCCACATGCGGGTTTCACATGCCACCAACTCCACATTCACAGGCAACTTCAGCGCCACAGCCGTTTTCAGATAGCCCTCAATGCAAAGGCTCTAGACGCAAATATTGGTGTGAGAGCTAATTCAATCAAGGAAACACTGCATGTTGGTGAAGGGCATATTGAAGAAGGATCAGCCGAGTGGTTCTTGTGGGAGAACAACTCCATTTGGCTCACTAACTTCACACACCATCAGGCTTCCAAGCAGCTCTCAAGGAAACTCAGTTTTCACACTCTATGCTTAGTGCCCTTTGAGTGCATTATCTAGGAATGAACCTGGTAGAGCATCCCACACAAACGAATGCTCCACATGCGGGTTTCACATGCCACCAACTCCACATTCACAGGCAACTTCAGCGCCACAGCCGTTTTCAGATAGCCCTCAATGCAAAGGCTCTAGACGCAAATATTGGTGTGAGAGCTAATTCAATCAAGGAAACACTGCATGTTGGTGAAGGGCATATTGAAGAAGGATCATCCGAGTGGTTCTTGTGGAGAACAACTCCATTTGGCTCACTAACTTCACACACCATCAGGCTTCCAAGCAGCTCTCAAGGAAACTCAGTTTTCGCACTCTATGCTTAGTGCCCTTTGAGTGCATTATCTAGGAATGAACCTGGTAGAGCATCCCACACAAACGAATGCTTCACATGCGGGTTTCACATGCCACCAACTCCACATTCACAGGCAACTTCAGCGCCACAGCCGTTTTCAGATAGCCCTCAATGCAAAGGCTCTAGACGCAAATATTGGTGTGAGAGCTAATTCAATCAAGGAAACACTGCATGTTGGTGAAGGGCATATTGAAGAAGGATCAGCCGAGTGGTTCTTGTGGGAGAACAACTCCATTTGGCTCACTAACTTCACACACCATCAGGCTTCCAAGCAGCTCTCAAGGAAACTCAGTTTTCACACTCTATGCTTAGTGCCCTTTGTATGGCTTAGGACTGAAATGAACCTGGTAGAGCATCCCACACAAACGAATGCTCCACATGCGGGTTTCACATGCCACCAACTCCACATTCACAGGCAACTTCAGCGCCACAGCCGTTTTCAGATAGCCCTCAATGCAAAGCCTAGAGACGCAAATATTGGTGTGAGAGCTAATTCAATCAAGGAAACACTGCATGTTGGTGAAGGGCATATTGAAGAAGAGGATCAGCCGAGTGGTTCTTGTGGGAGAACAACTCCATTTGGCTCACTAACTTCACACACCATCAGGCTTCCAAGCAGCTCTCAAGGAAACTCAGTTTTCACACTCTATGCTTAGTGCCCTTTGAGTGCATTATCTAGGAATGAACCTGGTAGAGCATCCCACACAAACGAATGCTCCACATGCGGGTTTCACATGCCACCAACTCCACATTCACAGGCAACTTCAGCGCCACAGCCGTTTTCAGATAGCCCTCAATGCAAAGGCTCTAGACGCAAATATTGGTGTGAGAGCTAATTCAATCAAGGAAACACTGCATGTTGGTGAAGGGCATATTGAAGAAGGATCAGCCGAGTGGTTCTTGTGGGAGAACAACTCCATTTGGCTCACTAACTTCACACACCATCAGGCTTCCAAGCAGCTCTCAAGGAAACTCAGTTTTCACACTCTATGCTTAGTGCCCTTTGAGTGCATTATCTAGGAATGAACCTGGTAGAGCATCCCACACAAACGAATGCTCCACATGCGGGTTTCACATGCCACCAACTCCACATTCACAGGCAACTTCAGCGCCACAGCCGTTTTCAGATAGCCCTCAATGCAAAGGCTCTAGACGCAAATATTGGTGTGAGAGCTAATTCAATCAAGGAAACCCTGCATGTTGGTGAAGGGCATATTGAAGAAGGATCAGCCGAGTGGTTCTTGTGGGAGAACAACTCCATTTGGCTCACTAACTTCACACACCATCAGGCTTCCAAGCAGCTCTCAAGGAAACTCAGTTTTCACACTCTATGCTTAGTGCCCATTGAGTGCATTATCTAGGAATGAACCTGGTAGAGCATCCCACACAAACGAATGCTCCACATGCGGGTTTCACATGCCACCAACTCCACATTCACAGGCAACTTCAGCGCCACAGCCGTTTTCAGATAGCCCTCAATGCAAAGGCTCTAGACGCAAATATTGGTGTGAGAGCTAATTCAATCAAGGAAAAACTGCATGTTGGTGAAGGGCATATTGAAGAAGGATCAGCCGAGTGGTTCTTGTGGGAGAACAACTCCATTTGGCTCACTAACTTCACACACCATCAGGCTTCCCAGCAGCTCTCAAGGAAACTCAGTTTTCACACTCTATGCTTAGTGCCCTTTGTATGGCTAGGACTGAAATGAACCTGGTAGAGCATCCCACACAAACGAATGCTCCACATGCGGGTTTCACATGCCACCAACTCCACATTCACAGGCAACTTCAGCGCCACAGCCGTTTTCAGATAGCCCTCAATGCAAAGGCTCTAGATGCAAATATTGGTGTGAGAGCTAATTCAATCAAGGAAACACTGCATGTTGGTGAAGGGCATATTGAAGAAGGATCAGCCGAGTGGTTCTTGTGGGGAGAACAACTCCATTTGGCTCACTACTTCACACACCATCAGGCTTCCAAGCAGCTCTCAAGGAAACTCAGTTTTCACACTCTATGCTTAGTGCCCTTTGTATGGCTAGGACTGAAATGAACCTGGTAGAGCATCCCACACAAACGAATGCTCCACATGCGGGTTTCACATGCCACCAACTCCACATTCACAGGCAACTTCAGCGCCACAGCCGTTTTCAGATAGCCCTCAATGCAAAGGCTCTAGACGCAAATATTGGTGTGAGAGCTAATTCAATCAAGGAAACACTGCATGTTGGTGAAGGGCATATTGAAGAAGGATCAGCCGAGTGGTTCTTGTGGGAGAACAACTCCATTTGGCTCACTAACTTCACACACCATCAGGCTTCCAAGCAGCTCTCAAGGAAACTCAGTTTTCACACTCTATGCTTAGTGCCCATTGAGTGCATTATCTAGGAATGAACCTGGTAGAGCATCCCACACAACGAATGCTCCACATGCGGGTTTCACATGCCACCAACTCCACATTCACAGGCAACTTCAGCGCCACAGCCGTTTTCAGATAGCCCTCAATGCAAAGGCTCTAGACGCAAATATTGGTGTGAGAGCTAATTCAATCAAGGAAACACTGCATGTTGGTGAAGGGCATATTGAAGAAGGATCAGCCGAGTGGTTCTTGTGGGAGAACAACTCCATTTGGCTCACTAACTTCACACACCATCAGGCTTCCAAGCAGCTCTCAAGGAAACTCAGTTTTTCACACTCTATGCTTAGTGCCCTTGAGTGCATTATTAGGAATGAACCTGGTAGAGCATCCCACACAAACGAATGCTCCACATGCGGGTTTCACATGCCACCAACTCCACATTCACAGGCAACTTCAGCGCCACAGCCGTTTTCAGATAGCCCTCAATGCAAAGGCTCTAGACGCAAATATTGGTGTGAGAGCTAATTCAATCAAGGAAACACTGCATGTTGGTGAAGGGCATATTGAAGAAGGATCAGCCGAGTGGTTCTTGTGGGAGAACAACTCCATTTGGCTCACTAACTTCACACACCATCAGGCTTCCAAGCAGCTCTCAAGAAACTCAGTTTTCACACTCTATGCTTAGTGCCCTTTGAGTGCATTATCTAGGAATGAACCTGGTAGAGCATCCCACACAAACGAATGCTCCACATGCGGGTTTCACATGCCACCAACTCACATTCACAGGCAACTTCAGCGCCACAGCCGTTTTCAGATAGCCCTCAATGCAAAGGCTCTAGACGCAAATATTGGTGTGAGAGCTAATTCAATCAAGGAAACACTGCATGTTGGTGAAGGGCATATTGAAGAAGGATCAGCCGAGTGGTTCTTGTGGGAGAACAACTCCATTTGGCTCACTAACTTCACACACCATCAGGCTTCCAAGCAGCTCTCAAGGAAACTCAGTTTTCACACTCTATGCTTAGTGCCCTTTGAGTGCATTATCTAGGAATGAACCTGGTAGAGCATCCCACACAAACGAATGCTCCACATGCGGGTTTCACATGCCACCAACTCCACATTCACAGGCAACTTCAGCGCCACAGCCGTTTTCAGATAGCCCTCAATGCAAAGGCTCTAGACGCAAATATTGGTGTGAGAGCTAATTCAATCAAGGAACACTGCATGTTGGTGAAGGGCATATTGAAGAAGGATCAGCCGAGTGGTTCTTGTGGGAGAACAACTCCATTTGGCTCACTAACTTCACACACCATCAGGCTTCCAAGCAGCTCTCAAGGAAACTCAGTTTTCACACTCTATGCTTAGTGCCCTTTGAGTGCATTATCTAGGAATGAACCTGGTAGAGCATCCCACACAAACGAATGCTCACATGCGGGTTTCACATGCCACCAACTCCACATTCACAGGCAACTTCAGCGCCACAGCCGTTTTCAGATAGCCCTCAATGCAAAGGCTCTAGACGCAAATATTGGTGTGAGAGCTAATTCAATCAAGGAAACACTGCATGTTGGTGAAGGGCATATTGAAGAAGGATCAGCCGAGTGGTTCTTGTGGGAGAACAACTCCATTTGGCTCACTAACTTCACACACCATCAGGCTTCCAAGCAGCTCTCAAGGAAACTCAGTTTTCACACTCTATGCTTAGTGCCCTTTGAGTGCATTATCTAGGAATGAACCTGGTAGAGCATCCCACACAAACGAATGCTCCACATGCGGGTTTCACATGCCACCAACTCCACATTCACAGGCAACTTCAGCGCCACAGCCGTTTTCAGATAGCCCTCAATGCAAAGGCTCTAGACGCAAATATTGGTGTGAGAGCTAATTCAATCAAGGAAAACACTGCATGTTGGTGAAGGGCATATTGAAGAAGGATCATCCGAGTGGTTCTTGTGGGAGAACAACTCCATTTGGCTCACTAACTTCACACACCATCAGGCTTCCAAGCAGCTCTCAAGGAAACTCAGTTTTCTCACTCTATGCTTAGTGCCCTTTGAGTGCATATCTAGGAATGAACCTGGTAGAGCATCCCACACAAACGAATGCTCCACATGCGGGTTTCACATGCCACCAACTCCACATTCACAGGCAACTTCAGCGCCACAGCCGTTTCAGATAGCCCTCAATGCAAAGGCTCTAGACGCAAATATTGGTGTGAGAGCTAATTCAATCAAGGAAACACTGCATGTTGGTGAAGGGCATATTGAAGAAGGATCAGCCGAGTGGTTCTTGTGGGAGAACAACTCCATTTGGCTCACTAACTTCACACACCATCAGGCTTCCAAGCAGCTCTCAAGGAAACTCAGTTTTCACACTCTATGCTTAGTGCCCTTTGAGTGCATTATCTAGAAATGAACCTGGTAGAGCATCCCACACAAACGAATGCTCCACATGCGGGTTTCACATGCCACCAACTCCACATTTCACAGGCAACTTCAGCGCCACAGCCGTTTTCAGATAGCCCTCAATGCAAAGGCTCTAGACGCAAATATTGGTGTGAGAGCTAATTCAATCAAGGAAACACTGCATGTTGGTGAAGGGCATATTGAAGAAGGATCAGCCGAGTGGTTCTTGTGGGAGAACAACTCCATTTGGCTCACTAACTTCACACACCATCAGGCTTCCAAGCAGCTCTCAAGGAAACTCAGTTTTCACACTCTATGCTTAGTGCCCTTTGAGTGCATTATCTAGGAATGAACCTGGTAGAGCATCCCACACAAACGAATGCTCCACATGCGGGTTTCACATGCCACCAACTCCACATTCACAGGCAACTTCAGCGCCACAGCCGTTTTCAGATAGCCCTCAATGCAAAGGCTCTAGACGCAAATATTGGTGTGAGAGCTAATTCAATCAAGGAAACACTGCATGTTGGTGAAGGGCATATTGAAGAAGGATCAGCCGAGTGGTTCTTGTGGGAGAACAACTCCATTTGGCTCACTAACTTCACACACCATCAGGCTTCCAAGCAGCTCTCAAGGAACTCAGTTTTCACACTCTATGCTTAGTGCCCTTTGAGTGCATTATCTAGGAATGAACCTGGTAGAGCATCCCACACAAACGAATGCTCCACATGCGGGTTTCACATGCCACCAACTCCACATTCACAGGCAACTTCAGCGCCACAGCCGTTTTCAGATAGCCCTCAATGCAAAGGCTCTAGACGCAAATATTGGTGTGAGAGCTAATTCAATCAAGGAAACACTGCATGTTGGTGAAGGGCATATTGAAGAAGGATCAGCCGAGTGGTTCTTGTGGGAGAACAACTCCATTTGGCTCACTAACTTCACACACCATCAGGCTTCCAGCAGCTCTCAAGGAAACTCAGTTTTCACACTCTATGCTTAGTGCCCTTTGAGTGCATTATCTAGGAATGAACCTGGTAGAGCATCCCACACAAACGAATGCTCACATGCGGGTTTCACATGCCACCAACTCCACATTCACAGGCAACTTCAGCGCCACAGCCGTTTTCAGATAGCCCTCAATGCAAAGGCTCTAGACGCAAATATTGGTGTGAGAGCTAATTCAATCAAGGAAACACTGCATGTTGGTGAAGGGCATATTGAAGAAGGATCAGCCGAGTGGTTCTTGTGGGAGAACAACTCCATTTGGCTCACTAACTTCACACACCATCAGGCTTCCAAGCAGCTCTCAAGGAAACTCAGTTTTCACACTCTATGCTTAGTGCCCTTTGTATGGCTAGGACTGAAATGAACCTGGTAGAGCATCCCACACAAACGAATGCTCCACATGCGGGTTTCACATGCCACCAACTCCACATTCACAGGCAACTTCAGCGCCACAGCCGTTTTCAGATAGCCCTCAATGCAAAGGCTCTAGACGCAAATATTGGTGTGAGAGCTAATTCAATCAAGGAAACACTGCATGTTGGTGAAGGGCATATTGAAGAAGGATCAGCCGAGTGGTTCTTGTGGGAGAACAACTCCATTTGGCTCACTAACTTCACACACCATCAGGCTTCCAAGCAGCTCTCAAGGAAACTCAGTTTTCACACTCTATGCTTAGTGCCCTTTGAGTGGCATTATCTAGGAATGAACCTGGTAGAGCATCCCACACAAACGAATGCTCCACATGCGGGTTTCACATGCCACCAACTCCACATTCACAGGCAACTTCAGCGCCACAGCCGTTTTCAGATAGCCCTCAATGCAAAGGCTCTAGACGCAAATATTGGTGTGAGAGCTAATTCAATCAAGGAAACACTGCATGTTGGTGAAGGGCATATTGAAGAAGGATCAGCCGAGTGGTTCTTGTGGAGAACAACTCCATTTGGCTCACTAACTTCACACACCATCAGGCTTCCAAGCAGCTCTCAAGGAAACTCAGTTTTCACACTCTATGCTTAGTGCCCTTTGAGTGCATTATCTAGGAATGAACCTGGTAGAGCATCCCACACAAACGAATGCTCCACATGCGGGTTTCACATGCCACCAACTCCACATTCACAGGCAACTTCAGCGCCACAGCCGTTTTCAGATAGCCCTCAATGCAAAGGCTCTAGACGCAAATATTGGTGTGAGAGCTAATTCAATCAAGGAAACACTGCATGTTGGTGAAGGGCATATTGAAGAAGGATCAGCCGAGTGGTTCTTGTGGGAGAACAACTCCATTTGGCTCACTAACTTCACACACCATCAGGCTTCCAAGCAGCTCTCAAGGAAACTCAGTTTTCACACTCTATGCTTAGTGCCCTTTGAGTGCATTATCTAGGAATGAACCTGGTAGAGCATCCCCACACAAACGAATGCTCCACATGCGGGTTTCACATGCCACCAACTCCACATTCACAGGCAACTTCAGCGCCACAGCCGTTTTCAGATAGCCCTCAATGCAAAGGCTCTAGACGCAAATATTGGTGTGAGAGCTAATTCAATCAAGGAAACACTGCATGTTGGTGAAGGGCATATTGAAGAAGGATCAGCCGAGTGGTTCTTGTGGGAGAACAACTCCATTTGGCTCACTAACTTCACACACCATCAGGCTTCCAAGCAGCTCTCAAGGAAACTCAGTTTTCACACTCTATGCTTAGTGCCCTTTGAGTGCATTATCTAGGAATGAACCTGGTAGAGCATCCCACACAAACGAATGCTCCACATGCGGGTTTCACATGCCACCAACTCCACATTCACAGGCAACTTCAGCGCCACAGCCGTTTTCAGATAGCCCTCAATGCAAAGGCTCTAGACGCAAATATTGGTGTGAGAGCTAATTCAATCAAGGAAACACTGCATGTTGGTGAAGGGCATATTGAAGAAGGATCAGCCGAGTGGTTCTTGTGGGAGAACAACTCCATTTGGCTCACTAACTTCACACACCATCAGGCTTCCCAAGCAGCTCTCAAGGAAACTCAGTTTTCACACTCTATGCTTAGTGCCCTTTGTAGTGCATTGGACTAGGAATGAACCTGGTAGAGCATCCCACACAAACGAATGCTCCACATGCGGGTTTCACATGCCACCAACTCCACATTCACAGGCAACTTCAGCGCCACAGCCGTTTTCAGATAGCCCTCAATGCAAAGGCTCTAGACGCAAATATTGGTGTGAGAGCTAATTCAATCAAGGAAACACTGCATGTTGGTGAAGGGCATATTGAAGAAGGATCAGCCGAGTGGTTCTTGTGGGAGAACAACTCCATTTGGCTCACTAACTTCACACACCATCAGGCTTCCAAGCAGCTCTCAAGGAAACTCAGTTTTCACACTCTATGCTTAGTGCCCTTTGAGTGGCTATGACTGAATGAACCTGGTAGAGCATCCCACACAAACGAATGCTCCACATGCGGGTTTCACATGCCACCAACTCCACATTCACAGGCAACTTCAGCGCCACAGCCGTTTTCAGATAGCCCTCAATGCAAAGGCTCTAGACGCAAATATTGGTGTGAGAGCTAATTCAATCAAGGAAACACTGCATGTTGGTGAAGGGCATATTGAAGAAGGATCAGCCGAGTGGTTCTTGTGGGAGAAACAACTCCATTTGGCTCACTAACTTCACACACCATCAGGCTTCCAAGCAGCTCTCAAGGAAACTCAGTTTTCACACTCTATGCTTAGTGCCCTTTGAGTGCATTATCTAGGAATGACCTGGTAGAGCATCCCACACAAACGAATGCTCCACATGCGGGTTTCACATGCCACCAACTCCACATTCACAGGCAACTTCAGCGCCACAGCCGTTTTCAGATAGCCCTCAATGCAAAGGCTCTAGACGCAAATATTGGTGTGAGAGCTAATTCAATCAAGGAAACACTGCATGTTGGTGAAGGGCATATTGAAGAAGGATCAGCCGAGTGGTTCTTGTGGGAGAACAACTCCATTTGGCTCACTAACTTCACACACCATCAGGCTTCCAAGCAGCTCTCAAGGAAACTCAGTTTTCACACTCTATGCTTAGTGCCCTTTGAGTGCATTATCTAGGAATGAACCTGGTAGAGCATCCCACACAAACGAATGCTCCACATGCGGGTTTCACATGCCACCAACTCCACATTCACAGGCAACTTCAGCGCCACAGCCGTTTTCAGATAGCCCTCAATGCAAAGGCTCTAGACGCAAATATTGGTGTGAGAGCTAATTCAATCAAGGAAACACTGCATGTTGGTGAAGGGCATATTGAAGAAGGATCAGCCGAGTGGTTCTTGTGGGAGAACAACTCCATTTGGCTCACTAACTTCACACACCATCAGGCTTCCAAGCAGCTCTCAAGGAAACTCAGTTTTCACACTCTATGCTTAGTGCCCTTTGAGTGCATTATCTAGGAATGAACCTGGTAGAGCATCCCACACAAACGAATGCTCCACATGCGGGTTTCACATGCCACCAACTCCACATTCACAGGCAACTTCAGCGCCACAGCCGTTTTCAGATAGCCCTCAATGCAAAGGCTCTAGACGCAAATATTGGTGTGAGAGCTAATTCAATCAAGGAAACACTGCATGTTGGTGAAGGGCATATTGAAGAAGGATCAGCCGAGTGGTTCTTGTGGGAGAACAACTCCATTTGGCTCACTAACTTCACACACCATCAGGCTTCCAAGCAGCTCTCAAGGAAACTCAGTTTTCACACTCTATGCTTAGTGCCCTTTGAGTGCATTATCTAGGAATGAACCTGGTAGAGCATCCCACACAAACGAATGCTCCACATGCGGGTTTCACATGCCACCAACTCCACATTCACAGGCAACTTCAGCGCCACAGCCGTTTTCAGATAGCCCTCAATGCAAAGGCTCTAGACGCAAATATTGGTGTGAGAGCTAATTCAATCAAGGAAACACTGCATGTTGGTGAAGGGCATATTGAAGAAGGATCAGCCGAGTGGTTCTTGTGGGAGAACAACTCCATTTGGCTCACTAACTTCACACACCATCAGGCTTCCAAGCAGCTCTCAAGGAAACTCAGTTTTCACACTCTATGCTTAGTGCCCTTTGTATGGCTAGGACTGAAATGAACCTGGTAGAGCATCCCACACAAACGAATGCTCCACATGCGGGTTTCACATGCCACCAACTCCACATTCACAGGCAACTTCAGCGCCACAGCCGTTTTCAGATAGCCCTCAATGCAAAGGCTCTAGACGCAAATATTGGTGTGAGAGCTAATTCAATCAAGGAAACACTGCATGTTGGTGAAGGGAATATTGAAGAAGGATCAGCCGAGTGGTTCTTGTGGGAGAACAACTCCATTTGGCTCACTAACTTCACACACCATCAGGCTTCCAAGCAGCTCTCAAGGAAACTCAGTTTTCACACTCTATGCTTAGTGCCCTTTGTATGGCTAGGACTGAAATGAACCTGGTAGAGCATCCCACACAAACGAATGCTCCACATGCGGGTTTCACATGCCACCAACTCCACATTCACAGGCAACTTCAGCGCCACAGCCGTTTTCAGATAGCCCTCAATGCAAAGGCTCTAGACGCAAATATTGGTGTGAGAGCTAATTCAATCAAGGAAACACTGCATGTTGGTGAAGGGCATATTGAAGAAGGATCAGCCGAGTGGTTCTTGTGGAGAACAACTCCATTTGGCTCACTAACTTCACACACCATCAGGCTTCCAAGCAGCTCTCAAGGAAACTCAGTTTTCACACTCTATGCTTAGTGCCCTTTGTATGGCATAGTCTAGAATGAACCTGGTAGAGCATCCCACACAAACGAATGCTCCACATGCGGGTTTCACATGCCACCAACTCCACATTCACAGGCAACTTCAGCGCCACAGCCGTTTTCAGATAGCCCTCAATGCAAAGGCTCTAGACGCAAATATTGGTGTGAGAGCTAATTCAATCAAGGAAACACTGCATGTTGGTGAAGGGCATATTGAAGAAGGATCATCCGAGTGGTTCTTGTGGGAGAACAACTCCATTTGGCTCACTAACTTCACACACCATCAGGCTTCCAAGCAGCTCTCAAGGAAACTCAGTTTTCACACTCTATGCTTAGTGCCCTTTGAGTGCATTATCTAGGAATGAACCTGGTAGAGCATCCCACACAAACGAATGCTCCACATGCGGGTTTCACATGCCACCAACTCCACATTCACAGGCAACTTCAGCGCCACAGCCGTTTTCAGATAGCCCTCAATGCAAAGGCTCTAGACGCAAATATTGGTGTGAGAGCTAATTCAATCAAGGAAACACTGCATGTTGGTGAAGGGCATATTGAAGAAGGATCAGCCGAGTGGTTCTTGTGGGAGAACAACTCCATTTGGCTCACTAACTTCACACACCATCAGGCTTCCAAGCAGCTCTCAAGGAAACTCAGTTTTCACACTCTATGCTTAGTGCCCTTTGAGTGCATTATCTAGGAATGAACCTGGTAGAGCATCCCACACAAACGAATGCTCCACATGCGGGTTTCACATGCCACCAACTCCACATTCACAGGCAACTTCAGCGCCACAGCCGTTTTCAGATAGCCCTCAATGCAAAGGCTCTAGACGCAAATATTGGTGTGAGAGCTAATTCAATCAAGGAAACACTGCATGTTGGTGAAGGGCATATTGAAGAAGGATCAGCCGAGTGGTTCTTGTGGGAGAACAACTCCATTTGGCTCACTAACTTCACACACCATCAGGCTTCCAAGCAGCTCTCAAGGAAACTCAGTTTTCACACTCTATGCTTAGTGCCCCTTTGAGTGCATTATCTAGGAATGAACCTGGTAGAGCATCCCACACAAACGAATGCTCCACATGCGGGTTTCACATGCCACCAACTCCACATTCACAGGCAACTTCAGCGCCACAGCCGTTTTCAGATAGCCCTCAATGCAAAGGCTCTAGACGCAAATATTGGTGTGAGAGCTAATTCAATCAAGGAAACACTGCATGTTGGTGAAGGGCATATTGAAGAAGGATCAGCCGAGTGGTTCTTGTGGGAGAACAACTCCATTTGGCTCACTAACTTCACACACCATCAGGCTTCCAAGCAGCTCTCAAGGAAACTCAGTTTTCACACTCTATGCTTAGTGCCCTTTGTATGGCTAGGACTGAAATGAACCTGGTAGAGCATCCCCACACAAACGAATGCTCCACATGCGGGTTTCACATGCCACCAACTCCACATTCACAGGCAACTTCAGCGCCACAGCCGTTTTCAGATAGCCCTCAATGCAAAGGCTCTAGACGCAAATATTGGTGTGAGAGCTAATTCAATCAAGGAAACACTGCATGTTGGTGAAGGGAATATTGAAGAAGGATCAGCCGAGTGGTTCTTGTGGGAGAACAACTCCCATTTGGCTCACTAACTTCACACACCATCAGGCTTCCAAGCAGCTCTCAAGGAAACTCAGTTTTCACACTCTATGCTTAGTTGCCCTTTGTATGGCTAGGACTGAAATGAACCTGGTAGAGC
>NW_026697265.1:0-61714 GCF_030435755.1 Ochotona princeps | reverse complement strand
ACTGGCGTATACAGACACACAGATAAGCAGAAAGAGATAGACATCTTTCCTTGTACATAGCACTAGTGTATGTAGACACACAGGTAAGCAGAAAGAGAAAGACATGTTCACTGTGTAGTACGTGGAAATGCGCAAATATGAACACAGATATACGTATACTACCTGTGTAGTACTCGTGTGTATATACACATACATAGAGACAGAGATAGACATGTTCCCTTCGGAATACTCGTATACATACACGAGCGTGAACTACTCGAAGATAAGTATATTCCTTGCGTAGCACTCGTATATATATATATATATACGTACACAAACACAAACGCACATACAGACACGTTTGATTTGTGTCAAGGGAAGATATCTTGCCTGAGCGTTGTGATGTAACCCTTCTAACTCACCTAGATGACCCCGTAGGAGCGCGCATGCACATACAGCGGCGATATGTGCATGCTTACAGCTTCAAAAACACACACGCGTAGACCACACAAGGGTTCTATGCCTTACGTGTAGTGCTCGTGGAGATGTTTCATGCAAATTTGGGGATGATTATTGATATGCGATATACACACAGTAGGACTAGACCCCCTTACATGACGGCTGTATTGCGTACTGAGAGATACATTCAAAGAACTCTCTGCAGCAGCAGCAGTTTCTCTTTAAAGACATCTAGAAGAGCACTACAACGTCAATGGACGTACTGCATCTCACATCGATTCACACTAACAACCGTTTATGCACATACATATACACGTGGATCCGACATTTTTGCATATGCAGGTATGTTTGTATGTATGTGTATATGCCCTCCCCTCCTGTCCACAGACCGCAGACCTGCTGCAGGTATAGTAAGACGGTTCACGACAGGCAGCAGCTCGGCACAATGCGAATGGACGGTTTCCGCACTGCATCTCTGCAGCTGAGAATACTTTCAAAAACGTACGTGAATGCACAATCCTTGAAATTGTTTCTTATGTGGCCTCTCACCATTCACAAACGCGTCGTCTCTTTCACTTTGCACTGTGCTATACAAATTATGTGAGCACACACCTCTGTATGCGTGTGTGTGTGTGTGTGGATATGGATGCACCCCCAAGGTGTCTGCAAAGACGCTGCGTCGTACGTGTATTCTCATTCGATGAAAAGTTTTCAAAGTTGTGGCTCTGTGTCGGACTCTAGCGCACAATAATGGAAACTACAGATTGTTCTGCTTATCACGCTCCTCTGTAATATGTGTCGTGGTCAACCGCAGCAACTCAAAAGGTTCTATCTTTTTCTTTCCGCACCTGCGTTGATGAAGAGCAGCGTATTGTCTCCATGTGGCACAACAGGAGAAGAAGGATATATTACGTGGTGGTGTAGGTGGAAGAATTCAAGATAGGCTTTTCGGACATCTGCCCCTTTCCATCCTGCACTCTTTCCCTGTTCCGCGAGCTGATCTTCTTTTCTTCGAATCTCTGTTTCGTCTTCAAAATATGTATCTGATCCCCCTCCTACTGCTGCGGCTCTTGCTGACGCTGCTGTTGCTATTCCATCTACCGCTCCACCACCTCCTACACCTTTAGAAAAGCCAACGTGGCCTCCTTCTCCCTTCTCTTTTTTTTCATGCGGAGAATGTGCTTGACATTCAGCCATTTTCGCAACTGCTGCAGCAAAAACAAGAGAAGCAAACGGGACTGCAGATATCGCGCGGGATGTCAAGGAGATAATGGGGGAGAAACGATCGGGACCGCAATCGCATCTAGATCTGCAGAGGAAGCATCAACACAAAAACTGTTTCTCTTGACCTTGCTCGACTAGCTGCAGAAGCATAGCCGCCCACGCCACAGCAGACGCATCCGCATGTCGTCACCACCCCTTTACCCAGAATCACAACGGCGGCCAACTGGCAAAAACACTACGTGGGTAGATAAAAACGTTGTCCGCTGCACGTACTTATATGTGGTAAGCACCACACAAGATGATAAACAACAGTGGAACGGCTAAACGAGGGTAATGCTCACTGCAGAGTGCCTGATGCCTGCTCTGCGTGACACGAAACCCTGTAGTGCGTGCTGCGAGCCTAATGAAAGGGCGAAGAGTACACTTATAGGTTCATACCTATGTATGTATGTACATCTACTACAGTCGTAGCTGCGAAGCTTCGGAGAATGCAAGCCCTATCTGGCTGCCAGAAGGAGTGCTGTCCAGAGTCAAAGCAAGCCTATCCACAGGAGACGAGAAGTCACAGAGGAATGCGAAATGCCAGAAAACAACAGGAAACGAACGGCTTTCTGAAGGTGACCGATGCGGCATGACACCGTCGGTTCTCAGCTGACTCCTCAGCTAGTGAATTATAACGGTACCTGCGTAGCCCGATTTATGAGAAAATGGTGTTGATTGGACGCTCGTCCAGCAGCAAGAGCGCAGGAAGCAATCTCTGTCAGGCCTCACAGAAAAGGGAAACACCAGAAACGTGGTGCTGCTACGAGGCGTGGGAGGGCGGGAAGGAAGGCGGCAGGGACAGGTGAGACAACGGGCAAAAGCAGAGATGGTCGCGGCAGCTGGGACTGGATGAGCCCACCGAAGACGAAGAGGAAAAAATGAGAAGCTCGTGGGAGGAGAAATACACGAGAGAATAAAGAAGGAAAAACGAAAATACACGCCGAACTTGACGAAGACGCTCGCACGGGGGCGGTGGCGGCTGCAGAAGCCTGTCCACGGACCGCTGTGGCGAGTGTCTGTACAGCAAAAAAGCGTTCTGCACAGGGGACGTTCGCTAGGAAATGTGGGAAAATAGAGCATATTAAACACTGGCTCCTAGAAGGTTAGTTACGAGTAGCAAAAGAAGACTGGGGAGGAGGTACACTGTGCCGACTGCTCTCGCTGTCCTTCGTATATAGTATTCTTCAGTATCAGTTACTTCTCCATTATACAGGACCTGATATGTACGGGTGAGAACGATTACGAGAGATCAGAAAAGAGCAGCCTTCTGAGGATTTCGCAGCGCGACCGTCCGGCAGGAAGAAACGCACATCGAGAACATAACCGATTCAAGTGTCGGAAGACACCCCCGCGATGTCGATGCGAAGGGAGGGGAGACACTTCTTCCAGCGTGGTGGGAGGTCTTGAATTGTTGGTGGGGGGGCTCAGCTTTGGCTGGTAGGTAGCGCCACTGCAGCGCTGGTGGAGCCGCCGTCTATAATAAATATAGCACATCACGCTGCATCATCGGTTCTGGTCACCTTGCTGCTGAAGATGCTGATCCCGCTGAAATAATCGGTCCTCCAACTAGCTAACCTCCGCCGCTTCTACGCCACCGGACGGACCTGGTACTACCGTGTATACTACTCTTGTTTTCAGAAGGGAGGCCTGACGGCAGGCAATCGATGAATTTTCTTTACCTACCACACTTCTTCGTAACACGAAGCAAACACACTTTTGCGCACAGCCTATGCTAGTGACTCCGTTGCGCAGTCCTTTTTTTGCACTAGTGCACTGCACTGTAGCTTTTCTTCTTTTAGCGTGCTTCACACCGACCCCAACCTATGCTGCCCATTTTCTCCATACGGTGCACGTAGATGGCTCGTACACCGCTGCAGCCCAGTACGTATCTTGTGTCATAGCCGTCAATCCAGCTGTCTCTGTCCGGTGCGGGATGACAGTTGCACCTTGGGTAGAGGGCCCAGTGCTGCATTCGTCGTACACACTGCAGCACACTACAGTTTTCCACTTCTGAGCGTCATGCATCGACCCTCTCTCACCGGCTGGACAGGAGATTAATGAGTTTTCGGCTGCTCAGCGACTCGTCTCCATTCTTCCCACCGGCGTGATATGGAAGTGTCACTTCTGTATTCGCTTTTAACTATAATACTTCTCACAACACTAACGGATCTTGTTGCGATTCATAAGCAGATAGTAGGCCTCATTTTGCGCCGAGCGATATCCCAGATTGATTTTAAGTTCTTGCCTCGTAGTGTCAGTCACAGTTGCAGTCGTGGAGTGTGCAGCTCAGGGACAACTGACGCGGGTATACGAGGGAGCGTGTAAACGCGTCGCCCTAACGCCCACAAGGATATGTCATACACGTGGCTCAGCACACAAAAATGTGGTGCTTTGCTTATATATTGATATACTGAGTCGGGGGTTGCGAAGAGATTGCTCCGATGCAAGCAACTGGTATTAACTGGAGTTCACACCGGTGCTCCCACTATAGCTAATAGCTCACTACAATTTTTTTAACATACCCGCTATCCACAGGGAAGGACTCAACCCAAAATAGTATTACAGAGGGGGAAACAAAACGCCACATTACTGGTACCTCGAGCTGAAGGTACTACCTCACGAGAGTGTGGACATCAAGGACTCGACAGAAGTAAGATGGTCCACGACTCAGTAGAGAAGGCTCATGATGTTAGCGGCTCGACAAAGATAGGACAGCCAGTAGCTTGTACTCATGTATCCTGTAACTCTCCTCTAAAAATTATGCCGCACGCGCCGACGAGGTGGAAAAGGCGCAGAAAAAAAGGTGATACAGTAAATCACATGCAACAAGGGCGAAAGGGGGTGTGAAGCACTTCCGGGCGCTACACAAAGAAGGGAGACGTCGTATGCCCTTGGAGACTGAGTGCACCCGGGATCAATTCTTCATACAACTTTATTCAATGTGTGACATGTGGAGTCCCCAGATTCGGGGATGAGAATGCGGCGAGCACAGAAGGGATGGGCTGGATTACGATGAAGAGTGTCGGAATCATCATTCGCAGTTTCGTATACACCTGCAAAGCAGAAGGTGAAAATTTGTTGTGTATCTCCAGTTTCATTCACGAGTGCGGTGCTTGCCGTGTAAAAGGAAGAGGAAGCTGGCAGGCAGAAAGCGAAAAAGAGAGACATTACTAACTGCCTCCATGAAGAGCCTACTCGTTCGGGAACGAACAGGATAGAGTGCAGTGTCCTGTTTATGTGAGAGTTTGGAGCTTCTGCAAACAATCTACACGCTTCTGAGCATCGATTTGGCGATGCGAACGCCAAACGGCTTTTTTTCATGTGTGCCGCAAGAACGCAACCACATAGGTAAACCAGCAAAAAGTCACACACCCCTCTCTCATTCCCAAACTATGTAAACTTTTGGTGCAAAATGTGCGTCTTTGTGCGCCATTCGGCGGCGAGCTTGACGGAGGACGTGGGCTCGTCCGTGCGCGTGGCAACGCACACTGTACACTGCGCAAAGGAAGTAGACCATGCTAACGAGCAACTACTTTTGCTTTGGCATTGCAGAATCTCTTGGAGCGAAAACACAACGGTTTGACCACGAATATGTTTCAGATTTGCTGCTATCGACGACTCCCAGGAGTTCTTCAGCTTTAGTAATGGGCTCAGCAGGCGCCAGCAATTCAAGGAAAAAGTGAAAAACAGTACAGACACGGTGATGCGCACGCCGCAGGCACTGGTAAGCAAGCCGATCAGCTAAGCGTGTGGCGTATTGTGCGTACATGTGGTCAAACATAGAACGGAAGGATACACGACAGTCTAGTGAGCTTCAATGGTAGCCCTTTTGACAGGAGGGTCCGGATCAGAAGCTCAACTATTCGAAAAGAGTTGGGAGAGAGGAAGCAAGGGCGGGGTAGAGATTCATGCCAGTGCAACGGCTTTTTTTTCACTTAACTGCCCGACGAGAGTCTCTCGGACTCTTTCGTCTCGAGAATTTAAATCCGTTTCTCGAGTCATATCTCCCCGCTCAGTGATTCACAAGACCTACTCACGATATATAAACAGCGAAGGAGCTGTCAGAGAGACAATCTAGCGTAGACGTCCTCTGCAAGAATCATAGAAGCAGCTTTTGGAAAACTACACTCTTTCGTTCGAACTGACGTAGCAAGTGAGTACATGTGACATGTATGGCCCTCCAGCTACGGTTCCGACTCTTACGCATGCTATCTTTCCAGCAGTGTCGTTCCGCTCGATACAGCAAATTCACCGAAACCGTGATAGCGACAAGCAACGGGAGTACCCAGGGTTACACAGTTTGAGCACGGTCATCAGCTTGAGCAAGCCACGCTCTAGGGAGGCTTCGCTAGCAGTGTACGAAGATCCAGTTGATTCTGCCCTGCGTAGAACGGGCGTCTGGTGTTTTGCTGGATGGTGTCGATACACGAGACACAGTACTCTTCATCAGCTGGGGCCGTCGCCACCTGTGCCATCCTTCTACAGGGCTTCTTATTTGGGAAAAACTATCTTTTTCGAGGAGTCGACTTTTGTATTGGACAGTTGTAACCCTCTCAGTGAAAACTCCTACTGACACACAATGGTGCGTGTCTGCAAGTAGAGGCCTCCGCGTAGCATCAACAGAAGCGTGGCTCACCTGTAGTGCACAGCAGACGTTCATTGCTGGATTCTGTTGCAACCGATTCTGCATGCGCTGAAGGAACTGGTCGATATACAGGACGTAATTAGCAGGTGAGTGTTCGTATCTAGGTGTATGCATCTGAGCGACTGGCTGCTAAATAGCGAGAAAACGAACGGAAACTCTGCGACGATGACCGTAGCAGTAGAAAAATGGGGATCACTCTTTGAGAAATACTACCGACAACGACCTGAGCACACATATTCTGCAAGTGTTACTTGCGTTTTTTTCCTCTCTTTCGGTTTGATCTCCCTCCACCTCACCGCGGTGTGTCGTCAGCTAGTCTTCGTTTGAGTCTCTTGCATGGCAACGCTGTTCCATTTTCTTCGTCTTCGCTCACTCCATCTACTTCGCCTTCCTCCGTCTTCACTTTTGACTTGCAAGTCGCCGCTCCCGCGGCCTCTCGAACACGCGGAGAGCGGCCGCGTTCCGCCGCACCCGGCGGCAGACTGTCACTTATTTCTGCTGCTGGTGACGCTGTCGGTGTGCCTGAAGGTAGTGTTGGTAACGTGACTGTAGCATCAACGTGAGCTTCACCGGCTGTTAGAGTCTCTGATTGTGCGTCATTGGATTTTGATAGCCTCACAGCACCGCGTGTGTGAATGACGTCTGCAGAAACTGTCTCTGCATCACCAGCTGGTGCTTCTGGTGCACTGTGTGTCGCTGTGACTGTGGCTTCTCCTGCGTCACGATCAAGCGGGGGTGCCTCGTTCTACGCGCACCCCCCGCCACTTCCCTTCACACGCCGGACATGCGTATGTCTGCTGCTGCGAGAGATCAACAGAACATAGGCTATTGCTGCTGCCAGTGGTGCTCTCGAGCGTGGGCAGCCCTTTGCCTACCGCACAAGAGGCGTGAAAAACGGCGGTGCACGATGGGACATTACCGCAGCCAATGACCTGCAGATATGTAAATGTGATTGCATACACACAGTGAATTCTACCGTATGAACACACAAGACAAAGGTGTGTACAGCACCTCCCCCCCTCCTCAACTTTAGGAGATCCAGCGTCTACCCACCGCCTCCTCACTTCCGCCACGCAATCCACACAAACACACATGAAAGCTGAGAAAGTGTGTAATTTCTCCAGAGAGGATGGCCCCTCAATTTGATTTGCACTTGCGTCTTCCTCGAAGCTTGTAGGCGTACTAGGTCTTCTTGTACCTTTTCATACGCCTCGCATTATCTCACCAATCTCAGATCATACACTTTGGTACTAACAAGCTTTTCTCCTACTAACCTCAATGATAACACACATTTACCCTACTTGCAACACAAACACCTGCACAGAACACAGCGTTAGTGACTGACGCAGGTTGCAGCAGTGTGTACGTGTGAACTGCACTCAGCAGAAGAGGGGTCTATTGACAGTACTGCAGGGTCTGAATATAAGTGCTGAACATCTGTTTTCTCTCCTGATTTCCACTGCAGGGTCTAGCAGCATCATCAGAATATATGCGTGAGAAAACGTCGGTTGCGTATTTTGGTAAATCTCCTCTCCAGCCTTTTCTTTCACGTTTGTGTCCACACACGTGTGCGAACGTGACAATATGAAACGTGTGCAGACGGCACATGGCAGTCTACTACAACGCACACCATCACACAAACGTCGCCTCCCTCTCCAACTGGCAGACATGCCGGTGTCCTCCATGGAGACGAGCAGACGTAATGACATCATCTCTCAGCAGCGGCTGCAGCAGCCAGTATCTAACGCTACTATCAATACAAACGCACATACAAAAATACCTTCCCTGTACTACTGCGAGCTACACCTCATACTGCAGGGCCAGTAAAAAAAGGATAAGCTGTCCTTCCACCGATGTCACTATTTTCCTCCCTTCGTAAGTGCCTCTACACACTCATATAAGAGCGCTCATATACACATCACGCCTGCGCTCGCACAGGATGATCTTTCTTCACTTGGTTGCTTTGCGAATTCCGCTGTCAGCGAAGCTTTCTAACACGGTGCAACCCCAAAAAATCTGCATGTGTTCTCCCCAAAAAAACCGAAGTGTACTCGAAGAAGGAATTCTGCAGCCCCTCCCCTCCCTCCATGTCGAACGTGAATCCATCAGTTACAGACACATACACACGCAGACATAAATGCGTCTGCTATCTCTCACAGAAGAGTGAGGGCTTGTGCATGCGCGGTGCAGGTCCGAACCCAGCAAACGCTTCTCTCAAAGAAGAAGACTTCTTTCTTTTCTCTTCCCTTGTATGTGTTCTTCTGATTTCCTTCGTGTACGTTCTCTCAAAGAAGAAGACTTCTTTCTTTTCTCCTCCCTTGTGTGTGTTCTTCTGATTTCCTTCGTGTACGTGACTAAAAGAAAAGTAAAAGAGAGAGTGTGGCGGCCGCACAACCACTTATATGCACGCCGGTCGTATACATAGCATGGTGCATCGCCCCCCACACACGTAGTCTTCTTCCCCGCCCTCCTCCCTTTGCGTGCTTGAAAAGAAATGAGCTGCCATACAAAGACATACCGTAGTGTGTGGCGTCAGCCATACACACGTGTGCGACTGGATGCTGCTCACCTGTCTTGCAAAAAACTGCAGACGTGGCATAACTATAACAGGTGCACGGCATGCGAACACGCTTCCTCGTTTACTGAAGTATAGATGCACAGTGTGGGCCAGCCCTCATGCATACACCACAACCCGCAGTCGACGAGAGAGAACAGCAAAAAGCTTCGAGAAAGTCAACAGAAGGCCGCTCATACACAAGTAGCACGTATGTATTGTGAGGTAGGAGTATGCTACACGACCTACGCACATTCATCCTTGGGCACACACCCACGCATCTGCCTACACAGACGCACACGCACATAGCATTGCGAGAATTGCATACAGGTACATACACACAGACACATACACACACTCATACACGGCAAACACATACATATTACACATATTACATGGTCACACAGACCCCAGACACACACACACACACACACACAGAGCCGCATACACATATTCACATGCGCAGGGCGTGTTGGCATACACACTCGCAGCACGCATGGACAGTTTCTTTGCCCCGTGTGTGTTGAGAGGGAATGATTTTGTTGCTTGCTATGGTCAACAAGGATCTATGAGTAGAAGTACGCGTACATTAGTCGAAGTGGTGAGCATAAGCACAGGGAGTATAGTGCAAATACTCGGATACATGCAAAGCAAAGACTGCGCAGCAGCACCTTCCCAAGCGCAGGTTGATGGCAGAGACTGCAATCCCACTCTTCTTCTGGGAGTAGATGTTTCAGCAGTCGCATGTTATCCTGCAGCAAAAGAAAACAGCAAAAGCGTTAGACAGGCAGCGACAGCAACAACCCTAGTAGCCGCAGCAGCAGCAACAGGAGCAACACAAAAACAGCAAGCAAAGCATTAGCGATGGCAGCAGCAATATTAGTATGTTGGCAGGAGCGACAGCAGCAATAGCAGCAGCAGCAGCACTACTGAGAGTGCAGCAACAGAAGGAGCAGCTCAAGCCCACGCACATCGGCAATACCACTAGAAGCACCAGCAGAAAGAGTACGTTCTGCAATACCAGTGGCAGAAAGAGCACGAAACCTAGTAGCAGAGGAGCGTTAGCGGCAGCAGCAGCCCCGGAGTGGATGCGGTAGCGACAGCCGTAGCAGCACCATCGCAGCAACAGCAGTGGCAGTGGCACCGGCAGCAGCAGCAGCTACAGTAGTAGTAGTAGCAGCAGCAGGCAGAGTAGCAGCAGCATCACCACTTGCAGCAAGAATACTGATGACACAGCAGCAATAGTAGTACTAGCGCCAGCAGCTATAGCAAGAGCAACAGCCACAACAATATTCAAAGCAGGAGACAGCGGTACTAAAAGCAGTAGCAGCAGCAGGAATACCATTACCGGCAGCACAGTAGCGCTAGCAGTCCAACAGCGCGAGTACCTACAATACTGGTGGCAGCAGCAATAGTAACAGTGGCCTCAGCAGCGACTGGTGGCGGCAGCAATAGTAATAGAGGCATCAGCAGCGATGGCAGGAGCAACACAGCCACGTCAATATCTGTATTAGCAGGATCGTGGTACCAAAAGCAGCAAGAACAATAGCGCCAGGGCAAGCGCAGCACCAACGGCAGCAGTACTGAGAGTACCAGCATCGCTATATGTAGAAGAAGAGGAAGAAACAGCAGCAACAGCACTAACACTACAAGCAGCAGCTCTAGTAGAACGAGCCATTGCACCAGCAACAGACGAATGTCCAAGTCGCTTTCATCTCCTTCATGTGTGTATGTATACGTGTACAACATGCGTGTCGTAGGAGGTGTTTCTGTGGAGTTGGTTCGCCTGTGTATTCTGTCCACAACTCTAAACACAGATTTACTTGCACGCATGTGTTCCCTCTTCCCTTTCCTCTTTTATTGCGTCTTTCTCTCTACGTAAACAAAGAGTTACGTGTATGCAGTGGATTCACTGACATCCACGAGTGTGTGCTGTATGTCTCCTCCGGGTGTAGCTGACGGGAGGGGCTGCCCCACTGACCCGACCAACAGGCGCACGCATATATGCAGTTCACATAATATACGGTATGAACCAGTGTACACTGAATATATATAAGATATACATCAATATGTATATAGATATATATATATTTTTTCTGTGATATGGCCGCACCATATTGATGCATCTTTAGGTAGGGACGTGCATACGTGGTGGGATGCACGTAAACCCGCACACCTCTCTCTCTCTCTACATATATATACTATATATATATATTGTATACATACATGAAGTCGACAAATATAACACATATACATATATATATATATATATATATATGTATAGGTGTATGGATAGACACTCTTGTAGATTACAAATGTGAATCACAAATAAAGGAGTATGGCTATAGAGTTGCGTGTTGCATAACGGTGACTAGACATAACATGATGAAAAGTGTGAGCAGATAAACATACTGGGGCACTCTTTCTTTAGAATTACGTCCAAGGCGAAAGACTGCTTCTCGTGAAGTGAAACCGCAAGTAAACAAAGAGCTCCTGTCGTCACGGTCGCCACCCCCAGTAGCTGGCATGTTACTAGAAGCAGTTCTTTTGAGAATGCTACCAGCAATGGGTGAAGCTCTGCATAAGTATAAAGCCATACTCTTTAATATGTGAAACATGTATGTAACTAATTACAGCAGTGTAAAATATATATAATAACATATATTAAGCCATTAAGACATATATATGTAATGCCTATATTCTCATATTAATGCACATATGTATATATATGTATAAATAGAGAGAGAGAAAGAGTGGCAGAGAGAGAGGGAGAGGCAGAAGGAGAGTGAGGGAGAAAAAAAAGGTGTGCGGGTGTACGTGGGACCCAACAAATGTGTTGCTGGCGGCAGTACTGACACTACTACTAAGTATTCTCATAGGGCAGTCAACGCAGCCGATACGTCTTCTTCCAGATGGAAAATGAGTGGTGATGGGTTTTGGAAAACTAATGACAAACGTTTCACTGCGTATGCACAGGAACGTATTACGGGTATTACCAGGAAGCAGCTTGGACCAAACTCCAGACATGGAAGAGCGGGTGGTATAGAGTACGATGGGGTGACCACTGGCGATGGTAATTCCGATGAGAAAGGAGAAGTCGAAGAAAATGACGATGAGCACGTAGTGGCAGAAGGAACAAAAGAGGTGGACGATGAAGACGACGGAAAGGAGGAAGAGGAAGAGGGGGGGGAGGAGGAGGGAGAGATACACGAAGAAGAAGTAGAAGGAGAGGACGTCAATGAAGAGGAAGAAGAGGCAGAAGAAGAAGACGAAGAGGAAGAGGAAGAAGAAGAAGAAGCAGAAGACGTTAACGGAGGAGAGGGCGTAGATGAAGCAGAAGAAGAGTAAGGAGAGATCGAGATAGGAAGTTTGTCAACAATTTGAAAGAACCGATGCTCGAGAAAGAGCTGCACTTCGTGAAAAAAGCAGCACATTATTGTCATACACATACACACATACACAGAGAAGTGACATATGTACATACAGACAAATGGTAATTTTTTCTAGAGAGAGAGACTTGCTTTCAGAAGTAGTAAGTAGGTATCGCTGTAGACTATCTACTACACGACGTATAGATAAGCTACCCAGCAATACGGTTCCGAGTGAGCAGCAATTCGGGAAGAGCAGGCGCGCAGCAAAAACCAACTCGAGCCTCCTGTCTCTTTCCTTTTCTAGAGCGAGAAGAGTGAATGCATGCGGCTCTTCATGGTAAAGAGCTGCAAGAGAAAACAAAATAAAAACGCTATACACACATATAAAACCTTGTATGCAAAAAGAAACCCCTTCTCCATCTCTGTTATAAGATATTTCTTGCTTTCCCCTACCTTCCTCCTATGCAATACATATATTTATATATATATATACGCACATAAACATGTCTACGTAACTATATGTATATATATACACATAAGTTACACTATTGCACAAAGAGTGGAAGATGATTATGTGCAAGAGCTTCCTTCCACTATAAAAGACCATCTGATTATTAGAAGACACCAAAACACGAATAGACTTCTACAAGAAATGCAAAGGTTCAATTCATACAAACAGAAGGTAAAATACGTTTTGGTGTACAGGGAGACTGGGAGGAAGACCACAGTCAAAAACTTTGAAATGTGTATTCACGTATTTTACATATATGTATGTATGTATATACGTATATGTAGATATAGATATATATATATATATGTATGGGTCATATTATTAGAGTTATACATACACGGAGAGGATTGAAAATCACGCAGCACAAGCTGCAGAAGTATATTTCTTGACGCATGCATATTTGATAGATTACATGTATACACGCCCAGGCAGATACCAATACTATCTGTTCTAAACTTTTAAGATAGTATATTTACGTACATCGTATAAATACGCCGCAGAGACAAATATGGATATTTTTCCGTGCCCCAACATCAAAGATAAAACTTACCACATGTACGTATATATATATATATATTCTACTATGAGTAAAACACTATTTACATTAGTTACCAGGTATAATACATTATACGTATCCTCACACAGAAGAATATGGATGCTATCCTATTATTTCAGCATCAAAAGTATGTATGTATGTCTGTATCTATGTATATCTGTACGTATGTATGTATGTATGTCTGTGTGTCTGTATGTATGTATGTCTGTATGTGTGCATGTATGTCTGTATATATGTCTGTATGTATGTATGCCTGTACGTATGTATGTCTGTATGCGTGTATGTATGTCTGTATGCCTGTATGTATGTCTGTATGCCTGCATGTATATCTGTATGTATGTAAGTATGTATGTATGTATGTACTTATATCACATATATGTACATATGTGGACGCCGCAGAGACAGATATATATATACTACTACGTGACAGAAACTCCAGAGATATATTTTATCACATATAGACAATCTACTAGGAGTATGTACGAACAGACAAATATGAATACTATTTGGCACCAACTGGAAGATATCACATCCATATATACATATATATATATATATATATATATATACGTCTTTCGTCGTGGACATTAACAGACATACATGTAATAAATCATACGTGATTGACGGGGGCTTGGTATGACTATTGCGTGAACTCGAGAGTATATGTACGTGAGGAGACCCGCCCACCTGCCCGCGTGTGTGTGTGTGTGCGTGTCTGTACATGTATAGATGTATGTGGTTTGTGTGTGGGTGTGGGTATTTGCTGTCTTTCACGTCTCTTTCATCTTTTGAATTTTAAAATGCATACAATCTCCGTTGGGCGAAGGAAGAAGCAGTAGAGAGGAGAGGCAGACGAGGAACAAAATAGTCAATTGCAGCAGAGAGACTTACACAGAGAGTCAGGAGGAGCGTTTTTTTCTGCGCACAGACGGATCCACTCTAACAGGGAAAGCGCTGTACCTGAGCGGCAACAATATACCCACCCCACAAACAACAGCAGCAGCAGTAGCAGCCATTACAATACTGAGAGCAATAGCGGAAACAGTTACTCCTTCACCACCACCACCACCACCACCGCAGCAGCCGCGGTAACACAAGCAGCGACTGCAGCAACAGTCGTAACGACAGCAGCAACAGTAATTACAGCAACAGCAGCATCAGTGAGTACAGCAGTAGCGACAGCATCAACCGTCATTAGAGCTACAGCGACAGCCTGCCCGGCGACAGCAGGAACGTTAGCAGCCGAGCGGCAACGACAATAGCCCTCAAAGCAGCAACAGCAGCAGTGCGTTCGGAAATTGATGCATTTTGTGCAAAGAAACGAAGACATACAATCACATGCACGGACACACGTGTGTCTATCGCATGCGTACAGATATTTGTTTGTGTATGGGTGAAGGGCTCTTCATATTACACCAAACACAGCAGCAACAGCAACAGCATCAGCAGTAGCAAAAGGAGCAGCAACAGCAGCAGACACAGCAGCACGAGCAGCACAGCAATAGCAGCAACAGCAACAGCAGCAGCAACAGCAGTAGCAACAGCAGCAGGAGCGGTAGACATCAAGAGAAGCCCACGGGGGTTACTTCAATGCAACAGCACGTGTGAGCGAGACATCCTCCTTCAAAGAGAGTCGAGCCTTCTTTTTCTTCACGACACATTCTTCTACTGGCATTTCAGAGGAATACAATCAGACTCAGCCCGCCCTTCAAAACATCGTCTGCATTGACGCGCACGTAATGCAGCAGCCAGAGAGATAGAGAGAAGAGCATTTTCTGCTGAGACATGCCGTCTGTATAGCGACAAACGACAGACCGCCGGAGGCAACACTCTCTTGACTTTCGTGTGCATAACAGAGAAAAATAATGAAGGAATACACATCTGGAAACTCTCTCTCTTTCCCCTCTCGCTCTCTCTGGCTCTCCCTCTCTAAATACATATACATATACATACATATGCATCTATAGTATATTTCTTTTCCTCTCCAGAATATATGTATATATATATATTCTCGACCACTCGTCTACATGGTCTATGTCATGGGTGTTCTCTCCTTCTACAGATTTTCTTCCTAATCATTTCCAGGACCTCCCTTGTCTTTCGTTCTCTCTTCCTATACATACTTCTATATATTCTATAGACCTCTTCGTTAATATGGTCTATCTCTGTGTTTTCACCCCTTCTGTATATTTCTTTCCTCTTATCATTTCCGATATTCACATTTCCGATGGTCTCTCGTTCTCTCTCTCTCTCTCTTACATATCTATATGTATAGGTGTTGTTACTCCCCCCTGAGACGCGCTGCCCATTCAGACGCTTTTCTGTATATATCGAGAAGTAAATACAGTCGAGAGTATATCAAAAGAGCTTGCGTCCAAGTAAAAAAAAAGCTCTTGTATCTAGGAAAAACACCAGCAGATTATGCCCAACTGAAGACGCCAGATTTCCGGTTCTCCAAGGGAATCCCTCTTTCGTAGAAGAGGTTCTCACAGTACATGCATCCTCTCGCCCCAGTTCGACCAGCAATAGTCCGATTCGTACGCGATAAAAAGGCAAGAAAACGTACATACATGTATGTATATATGTGTGAGTGGCTGTTTGAGAGCTCATCACTACCGGGAAGGGGTCATTGTATTTAAATTTACAACTATATTAAAATGCTAGCACTACCGTATGTAGTAGTATGTGGCAAGGGGCCGGAATCCCAGCATCGAGCCCCAGACATACGTTTTCTGCGAAGACACGAATATATATTACTTCTACAACAGAACACATTTACACATACATATCTATGCATGGAGGTATACATAGATATATATACATGTATATATGTACATATAGTGAGAGAGAGATATACATATAGACACTTATAGGTATGTAGATGTATTTTATTGGCAGGTTTTGGGCGTCTATTACTATAGACTATTTATGCAAACAACAGTGTGTGCTAGGACACATGTGTGGCTGGAACAAAACTACACAACATCATTGATGATATCCTTTACAAATATTTTCATACGTATACATACATACACACATATATTTACATGTACATATATATATATATGTATTCTATCGCTCCTCTGCTTTTCTATAACGTATAGGTAGGTATTTAGATATATACGTCTGTATACGTCTTCCTTTTGATATTGCATCATGTGATATGTAAGAGCGTATCGCACATACGTGGACATCTCATATATATATATATATGGGTAGATAACGTATGTTGCCATGTTGGTACAATCAATCACAGCTATATACGCATTATTATACTCGAAGAGATACTCATGTATTACTCTGTGCGACAATCTTCAAAATAAACAATTGAGGAGCTATATGGTCATACAACTATTACATTGAATAGGTACTTTTATTTGTGGGCGTAGACGAGCAAGGACCTTGTAAGAGACGGCTATACACATTTTCCTTTCTCTCCTGAGAACATTAATTTCCTTGCATTCATTCTAGATGGTATATATATATAAAGAAAAAAAGGCGCTATTGCATGCAAGCACGCGCAAGTCAGTATCATACGAATGATATCGTTGTGCACAGAAGAAGGGGAGGGGAGAAGGCCGCGAGGGCGAGTGTGGGGTTGTACATACCAACGCAGTTACCGTACGAAATACAGGCAAACGATAAAAGAGAGAGGATCTACCGGGTCAGAGAAGAAATGAGAGCAACTACCGACTCTCGGAGAATACCTCGAGGGCAAAGGGAGTGTGGAGCTCTAGACATCACCGCACATAACACACGAATAAAAACACAAGAGAAACGAAACTACTTACCGCCATGGAGAATTCGCCGGGCAGCTTCTGCAGCATGTTCAACAGCAGCACACCGACACCCGTAGCACACACACACACACTCGCACACAGTGAGAACTTTCGCGCACACGCACACGCAGACACCCACACAACCACACACACACACACACACACACACACACACACGCATATCCACGCATGCAGCCCACCAGAGCAGCAACACTAGCATATAGGCTGATACACACACCTACACAGGCAGACACATAGACTTTCCCACAGTAAGAAGAGCCATACACACACACACACCAAAGCAACAGTAGCACACACCTGCACACAGCAACAACGACAGCACAGAGGCAAGGGGATAGACAGACACACACAGACATACACACACAGAGGTGTAGTAGTAGTAGTAGTAACTACTACTACTACTACACCTCTGTGTGTGTAGTAGTAGTAGTTACTACTACTACTACTTCTTCTGTTACTAGTAGTATGACTAATACTACGACTACAGCTACTATTACGACACCAACAACAACTACAACTATGACTAATACTATATTAAGATAGAATTGAACAATTGAAGGTGTTGAAGAAGAGGCATGCAAATTGTATAAACATAAAAGAAAGATAGAATACAACAATCGAATGCCTTGAAGAAGAGGTATGCATATTGTATAAACACGAAAGATATATGGAATAGAACAACCGAATGCGTTGAAGAAGAGGCATGCATATTGTACAGACACAAAGAAACATAATCAGTGGGCTTTTAGTATAGAGTGTACGTAGTGTGTCTAGTAGACACACAAGCAAAGAGTACACATGGAGGAAGAGAACTACTGGAGGATGTTGTGTGTGTGTTCGACCCCACAAGGCGCAGAAACAAGCATGTGCTCTATCTAGTGTGTATATATATATGTATATATATGTCTAAGACACACAAATATACATATAATATATATATATATATATACTTATACTGGTGTGTGCGCTATCTATGGATATATGTGTAGAGAGTATATATATATATATATATATATATATATACAAGCACACACAGAAAGAAGATAAGTTGCAAATGAAACGGTTCGTGTAAAGTACACATGCATAACAAAGAAGAAACTCAATGGGTGAATAGTAAACGAGACGTATATATACTGACATATACACTGAGTGTAAGTACTAATTGAAGACGTATATATATTGACGTATATACACTAAGTGTAAGTAATAATCGAGACTTGTATATACTGACGTATATACGCTGAGTGTCAGTAATAATCGAGGCGTATATATATTGACGTATATACACTGAGTGTAAGTATTAATCGAAGACGTATATATACTGACGTATATACACTGAGTGTAATTAATAATCGAGACGTATATATACTGACGTATATACACTAACTGTATCTGTATATACACAATTGAGGAAGGTCTCTCCAAAAGAACAGTGTGTGTATGAAACGTGTGTGAAAACAAAGACATCCAAAAAGAAGAACAAGAGGAGGAGGAGGAGAAGACGGCGAAAAGGAGAAGAAGAAGAAGAAGAGCAGAAGAAGAAGAGGAAGGCTCTCCTAGTGCTTATTGAAGTGCACGCATAATGTGCATTCGCATATATACGTGAGCACTAACGCATACAAATTACAGTAGACTTGGCGTAGCCATAAAACTGGAAACACAAATGGAATTTGTTAATAGCAGAGGGCAAAGTAGAGAAAGACGCAGAAGCCAGAGGAAGGGTTGGCAAAGAAATATAACGTATGCGCTTGTGTACGTATGTACGCATGAATAAACGTATGTACGTATATACGTATGTATGTATTGTGTATCTATGTATGCATGGATGTATGTATGCATACGTGTGTATGAATATACCTGTGTAGGTGTACGTACGTATGTATACGCATAATGACATACGTACGTATGTATATACGTATGTTTGTATATGTACGGATGAATACGTATGTATATACGTATGTGTATGTTTGTATTCGTACGTATGTACACATATGTATGTATGCGTAGGTAAGCGTATGCATATGTGTATAAGTTCGTACGTAGCCGTAGACGCATATATGCATACACGTATGTATATATATACGTATGTATCTATATACGTATATATGTATATATGTATGTATGTATATAAATACATGTGTACGTATATCCGTAGGTGTGCATAGATGTGTATATGTATATACGTATATATGATTATACGCATTTATGTATATAGGCATATATGTATATACGTATGTATGTTTGTATATATACGTATGTATGTATATATACGTATGTATCTGTGTACGTATATATGGATAGATGTATGTATGTATGTATGTATGTATGTATATATATACGTATATATATATATATATGTAGGTATGAATGTATGTATGGATAGGTTCGTATGTATACGTAAGTCTTGACGTGTGTTTGTATTTATGTTTTTATATAAATGAGATACAGGAGAGAGAGCCCACACATACCCTGAAAAGTCCGATACGGCAGAGAGGATGGGAAGCCTCTTGCCGCTGCGACCTTCTTAAGAAGCAGCGTGGACGCGCTCGTTGCAAAAAGTGTGGGGAATTCTTCTTGTGCTTCACTTGTCAATATCAACCAACATCGTCCTCTTCCTCTATTTTCCTTTTCTTCTTCTTCGTCTTCTTCTCCTCTTTCTCTTCCTCCCTCTTTATCTTCTTCCTCTCTTGATACTCGTCGTAATTGTATAGTTGTTGCTTCTTCTGCTTCTACGTCTTTCGTCTCACGTAACCCACCGCTCGTACCCGCTGTCGCGGTGGTCCCTTCCGCGTTAGGAGCAGCAGCAGCCACCGCACTACCTGCAGTAGAGACAGGAGTTGTACTATTAGTTGTACTAATAGTACAACTCGTAGTAGTAGGTGTCGTAGTTGTATTAGTAATAATAGCAGGAGAAGTCCTTGCAGTAGTAGTAGTAATAATATGCCCACTAGTAGTAGTTATACTATCAGGAGTGCTAGGCAGACTCTGGACGTATACCTTCTGCGTAAGAAACATTTTATCAGCACACACACACACACACATACACTCACACATACATACATACATACAAACATACATCCATACATACATCCATACATATATCCATACTTATATCTGTACATACATCCATACATACAAACATACATACATACCTATACATATCTGCACATACACACATATACACACATTCACACACGCATCCCCATACACACACACATACACACACACACAGAGACACACACGCACACACATACACACACACACAGAGGCAGCACTAGCAATAGCAGCAGCACTATTAGTAGAAGCACCAAAGCAAGAGCAGCAGCAACAGGAATAGCACAGCAGCAGAAACAGCAGCAGACCACAAACAGCAGCAGCAGCAGAGTGATAGCAGCAATAGCAGTAGCAACAGGAGTAATATCCCAGCAGAGAGGACGTGTAGGAAAACGCGGAAGGAAGTGAAGACGACGTGAAAAAGTGGAGCGACACTCTGAGGAAAACGAAGAAAGGGAAGAGGAAGCGAAACAAGGGAACAGAAGTGACCAGGTTACACCAGTAGCACGCGCATGCGACGGCCGTGGAGGGCCTCTCACGTGCAGCAGTTGTGTCATCCGAGAGGAGCTCAGAAACACTGAGACAGAAAGCGATGAGTATTTTAGGCAGAGAAAAACAAAAGGAAGTTCCCCGACAGATGGACATACACACACAGTTACACACAAGGAGGTCTCCACGTACACACATATGTACGTACATATGCAGAAGAACTGCAGCAACAGCAGAAGGGCAGGAACGGCAGCAGAAAAAGAAGGACGGAAGGCCACAGGCGGCGCAGCAGCTGCTGCTGCAACATCAGGAGATGGAATGCATCAGCAGCAAAGAGGAACACACAGACAGCTGCGGTAGCAGACATAACGCAGCTGAAGAAGCAGAAATAGAGAACCGCCAGCAATAGCAGCAGTAGCATATGTTACGTAGAGAGAAAAAAACGCAGCTACAACAGCACAAGAAGAGTAAGAAGAACGGGAAGAAGACGAAGAAGCAGAACAACAAGAAGGGGAGGAAACACTGTGCAGCTTCCTCTACAAAAACATGACTGCACAAGCAGTTGCAACTGCAACGTAGCAGCACATGAAGCTGAATAATAACAGCAGCAGCAACGAAGAGCACATGTTGCCGAAGAAGAAGCAAAAGAAGAAGAATAAAGGCTGCAGCAGCAGTGGCAGCAGCAGCTTTCGCACTAGCAGCACTAGCACCAGTAGCAGCTACAGCAGCAGCAGTAGCAGCAGCAGGAGCACAGGAGTTGTGGGGTATGTGGGAGTGAAGAAGTGTGTGGCGAACACAGAAACCAAAAGGGCATGCAGAGCATTTACCCTTGCGCGTAGTCCCGTTGGAGAAAGAAAGGTATTGATATCAGAGAGAAAGTTTTTGAAAGCAGCAGAAGCAGAGAGAAAAGTTGCTAAAGAAGGTGCGCGACCGCCAGGGGGCAATGCACGACGACCAGAGGTCGAAAAGCTTCTACTACTACTACTGCTGCTGCTACTGCTGCTATCGATAGTGCTAGTAGAGTTGCTGCTGCTGTTGCTTCTGCTGTTGCTGCTGCTGTTCGGGGGGCTGCTGCCGCTGCAGCAGCTGCTTTCAGGAGGTCCTGCTGTTGCTGCGAGAAGACGGTTGCTGCCTCTCGCCGTGGGGTGGAGGGCTTCGTAAAGCAGCAGTGCATCCTCCCACGGTAGGCCCTGAAAGGAACAGCAGCAGCAGCCAGTCGACAGCAATTAGCATGCACCAAAACAGTCAAGCAGCAGAAGCATAACAACAACAGCAGCACAGGAGCAGCGACAGCAGTACATCTGCAGCACAATAGCACCAGCATACGCCTAGTAGCAGCAGGAGCAGCACAACAGTAGCAACAGCAGCACAGAAGGAGCACCACAGGCATAGCAGGAACATCCAAGGCGCACCGACGGCAACAGAAGCAGGTAATGTATAGCAGCCTTAGCAGTAGAGCCCGAGCATAGTAGCACGAACGGCAGCATGGGAGCAGCAGCTGACGCGTAGGAGTAGCAGCAGGAGGGGCAGGAGAAGCCTAACAGCAACAGCCGGAGCACGAAGAAACGGAGCACGAAAGGCAGCAGCAGCTGCAGCAGCAGCGTCACCATAGTAAGACCAGCAGCAGCATGGTAGCAGCAGTGGTAGTAGGGCAGTAGCAGCAGTAGAAGTAAAGCGATAGCAGCAGTGGAAGCAGGGCAGCAGTAGAAGTAGTAGAAGCACTGCAGCGACATCAGCACCATATAAACAGGAGGGGCAGATGCAGCAGCACTAGGGATACCACCAGCAGCAACACGAGTAGCAACGGCAGCAACAACGGTAGCAGCAGCAGTAGCCTTCATAGCAGCTATAACACCGTAGCGCCAGCGCCAATACCACAGTACCAGCGCGTAGGAGTATAACGGCAGGATGTTGTGCATTAGCTACCGTGAAAAATTCCAAGCAAAGAGAATTGCATGTGCCAGACACATGCATGCATGCATACGCAGAGTGGCGCACACAAAGTACCCATAGAAATATACTCTTTGTCGAGCCCGCGGTGCTTCCCTTCTGGTGCTCCTGCTGCTTCGACAACTTAATGTCTCCCGCCCTCTTCCTCTTTCGCTCTGTCTGACACGTGAAGAGGAAACGTCACTGCATAGCCTCGACCGGCGCAGAAGTCATTCTGCTCGCACAAAACTAGTCACACACATTCCTTGCGCTCTCTCACACAGACAATCGCAGCGCAGTAACGGAGAAGATTTAGAGGGAAAAAAGTGAGAGACGTGCTCCGACAGAAAGACAGAGCGCCTGCTGTTGTTGCTTCTGTTCCTGTGGCTGCTGCTGCTGCTGCTCTTGCCGCTTTTACTGATGCTCATACCGTTGTTGCTGTAGCGGCTGCTATTGCTGCTGGGCTAGTCTCGGCGCATTTGCACTGATGATGTGGCCAGCGACACGTGAGTTTGTTGCCTTCGCGGTGTCTTCGCTTCTTACGTAGACTGACCGTAAATTGCAGCTAGCAAGCAAGCAATATATTTGTTATATACATGTAAACCAGTAGTCACTACCGTTCGCTTGAGAGCATACATACACACGTCAGCATGTATAGAGCTGCTGGCACAGACCTTCACGCAATTGTAGACATATATTTTACTGCTTCCAATAAGGGCCTCCATATATACGTACGTACATATATATATATATATATATATATATATGTGAACAGTAGTATACACTTATGTACATATATATATATATATATATATATATATATATATATGTGAACAGTAGTATACACTTATGTACGTATATATATATATATATGTGAACAGTAGTATACACTTATGTACATATATATATATATATATAAACAAACATATAGGCTACTGCTGGTAAGATATACACTTATGTACATATATATATAAACAAACATATAGGCTACTGCTGGTAAGAGTGCGCTTCACGCCGATTTGGACTGCTAATATATATGTATGTGTATGGAGTACGTGTGAACTGATAGTTCTGCGTGAGCAGCATGAGGTGCCGGGCATCCTACTGAATAGTACAATTGTATTTAGCATGGAGAGCACCTAGTATGCTATTGAGAGTGTTAGCCCCACCGTTGCTTTTCCGTCTTTGCTTCTGTTGCTGCACACATAAGTTCTCTGTGCAGACGCTCGTCTTCCTATGTGTTGTGCTGCTACTGCTGCTGATGCGGCAAGGCTAATCCTACTGCGCCAGTGTCGCTGACGCTGCGTTATTGCTGTTGCTGCTGCTGCTGGTGCGTTGAGCTTCTTCCTCTTCCAGTCTGCTTTTATTCTCTTTCTGCCGGTGTTTCCTTAGTTTCAAGCTAATTCACCATGAGTCTGCTTATGGCTTCAAATAGTTTTAGTTGGTGTATATGAATTTGCTGCCTATAGAACATCCGGCCTCAGTCTCTCTTATTCCAACCCCCTGCAATTCAGAAGCTTTCTCTTAGTAGTACTATGCTGTTACTAATGTTCATGTTAATTTGACTGCTGCTGCTGCTCCTCCTCCTCTACTTTTTCTTATGCTGGTGCTGCTGTGCTGTACTGTCTCTGCTATTTCCGTTTCTGTAAATGCTGTTGCTTCTTCCTCTTCTCCTGCTTCTGCTGCGATCGCGCTGCCACTGCTCCTCACAGTGTTTACACTGCTGCCCCCGCTGTGGCTGGCTCTAGCAGTGTTGCTGTTGATACTACTACTACTACCGCTGCCATCGTCTTCTTCGTCTATTGCTATTGCTGGCCTTGCTGCTACTGCCGCTTAGAGATTGCTTTTGCTCCTGATGTAGCGGCTGCTGCTCTGCTGCTGCTGCCTGCTTCTACTTCTTGCTGCTGTTGCTGCTGCTGTTGCTGCTGCCACCCCCATTGCTGCTGCTGCTCCTTCTGTTGCTGCTGTGAGACTTTCTGTGAGAGTCGTATTACGTATCTAAAGTGAATATCACTTCTCTATTGGGTTGCAGTTTGCTTCCTGTTGGTGCATATTATTCCGCAGTATTATATGCGCAACCGCTTTGTACTACTGTCTCACTGCTGCCTGATGGTTCTATCCTTGCACTTCGACTATCTCTATGGTGACTCACTATCCTTCCACTTTTCCTGCAGTCTCGCTCTCTGCTGCGTAGTAGCTGTTTGTTCTTCATTTCCTTCTGACGATCTTTCTTTCTGCAGTCTATGGTTCTTTCATTATTACCCTTTGACTACTTCTCTTTCTACTAACTAATTTTCTTGGCCAGCAACCCCCCACAACGTGAGTGTCGCTAATAAATTCTCTGACAGCATGCAACCTTACCTTCGCTGCGATGAGATGCTGCACGAATATAATGCAGAGGCGTCGCGGCGATTGAAATTTGTTCTAGAACTGCGAGCTTTTCCACCTTCTTCACATACTGCAGCTATGCCATCATCTTCGTCCATTGGGTCTTCTTCTTCTTGTTTTTCAGCCATCTGCGTCTGCACATCAAACACAGACCTCTGCTGCAGCTGCTCTCTTCGCCTCTCGCATTAGAAAAACTGACAAATATAAAAAGGGAGAAATACTACCATGTGTCTGCTGCAGCCGCAGGTAAATAGTCCCACTTCCTGCTGAAAGTTACTTGATACTGCACAGGGGGGTGTGTTATGTTTCGATGGCGCTAAACTGTTGTCTCTCTGCTGAGCCTGTTCTCTGGAGTGCACGTACACTTCCAGTATGAGACACACACCGATGACCCCTCAGCATTCGCACACCTTTTCAATTTCTAGTAAACTCAGTATGGAATACTTGTAATAATAAATACAGATGTACTTTCAGATATATATCAAGAAATATGACGACAACATGGATTCTGCAGATTGAAGGGAGCCTGCGGGTGTTGCGTACATATCAACTAACGATATCATTCAAAGTAGCAGTCACTCACAGATATCATCATACAGTGATAGTATTCCCCTTTATTTACATGGTTGATGAACGCGCGGTGTAGTACATACATAGAGAGAGGGAATAAGATATATATATGTATATATATATATATATATCAGAGATGAGAGAGAGAGAGATGAGAGAGAGAGTAAGACATACATATATGTATATATACATCCATGTACGTGCACATATGCTTTATTGGGAGGACAGTTTGTGTGTGGAGGGAAATTGAAAGGAAGACAGCATCTGCCAAGCTGCTGTGTATGCGCTGCCTCGAATGTGGCGGAGGCGAGAGGCATCATCAACAGGCTGCATTCCTCCTTGAAGTGTTTTTCCATTATCTCAAAGAAGACTGTCAGTGTAATGTGACGGGGTAATATGAGTGAACGAAAGCAGTGAACAGAAGAGAAAAAATGATGGCTATCAAATAGATATGATCTCACTTTCTAGCTCCATATATATCAGTTCGTGTTCGCCAGCTGATACCCTAGACTCTATACGCCGTCTGGACAGCCTTTATTTTGAAGAAGCAATAAATATAAAAACCACTCATGGAAGCCTGCCTGGCCATATATGCATCCACAAAAACAGGCGAAGACATATACATATATATATATAATATATGTACAATTATATATGTAGGACTATGCTAACATTTGTATCTTTGAGGCAGGCGCATCACTTGCAGCTATACACAAATACTACTTTTAACACATACATAGGCAGATAATACCTATCTATTTCTTTCCTTCTCGATACCCGGTTACCCGTATATATTTGTATATGTATGTACACACATACATATATGGGTATGTAATTGAGAATCTACGTGGGCGTGTATGTAAGTATATTCGTCTTGTGAATTTGTCTGCATATGGGGGAGCGAAAAGACAGTAGCCGAGGAACTTCATAGCAGCAGCAGTTGTTAGTAGTAGTAGTAGGGCGGATTCGAACCCCTTCATATGTAGCCGCGCAAGTGTGGTGCCACGGGACGTGTGCGCGTGTGTTGGCTACATGGCGAGCGTAGCAGAAGTGGAGAGGGGAAATGCAGGGGCACGTACCGCGTGAAAAAACCAAGTACACGTTTCAAATATGTATATACATATTGCATGCATATATATAAATATACTCATAGATACACGCATTATGGGAGATTGCAGCATTCAAGGGCTTAATGCGGTGTGTGGAAGGAGAGCACAAGGAAGTGGAGCATGGACATTAATTTGCGTGCCTCGGCTAAAAAAACAGGCGACGGAGGATGAAAATGCACGAGCAGTCTCGTCCAAACGGTGTCTTTTAATTTTCTGAAAGAGGTATCATCAACTAGACGCCTTGTCTCATGTAAGATACATATTATTTCCGCTTGTGCATGCCACAGGTCCCAGGACGCAGAAAAAATGTTAACGGTGACACGACCGTGCCATTGCAATATCGGCAGTGTGCTGCATGTTGAGGAAGGGAGTACAAATTCGTCACATGGACGTACCACAAGCTTCCTGAGCAGAGCAAACAAAAGTCTCCCACCAAAGTGTGTGAAAGAAAGTGGATAGCGTCTGCTGGTGCAATACCACTTAATCATTTCGTGTGTGTGCCGACGGCTTTTGCATGCCCATGCGTAACTGCTAGTCGACGGCCCCGGAGTAGCACGTGGAGACGGAAAGGCAAGTGCATGGTGGAGACACTATTTTCAGAACAGTTTTCATCATGACACGTGTGTCTGCTGGGTGTGCGCGAGAGACGATCCACTACATTTTACATGGCCGCAAGGCATCACAGTATCACAGAGTGCAGCGCGACATCGCCTTTGTTGTGTATCTCTCAACAGTAGAGAATATGGATGTAATTAGCAGCCTTGTGTCTAGTCTGCGAGGGCAACGAGAGGTCTAGTTTGCGAGGAAGTGTTCTGAGTACGCCCTAGTTGTAGAAAGCGTCTATGCTATCAATGGGCGTTGTCTTCGCAGTAGTATGTACAGGGAGGTACGTAGGAAAGACAGACTACAACTGTTCTTGTTGACACCTTATCGCTCATAGTACTGACACAGTCTCTGGGAACTAACGAAATGCAAATTAACGCCTTTTGGTGCGTAAGTGGAAAATGTATAATGCACGACTTTTAAGATAATTTTATAAAGTTCCGTGTAGACCGGCTGCCTCGCAAAGCGGAAGCCACGTAAGAGGCATGATTATTTTCGGAGCAAAAATAATGTTGGTACTGAGCATCTCATGTTCCTCCAAAGCACCTGTGCACCATGGATAGCCTCATTGCTATGCAAAGTCGGCATCTGCCTCAACGACCATACACTATATGATGCGAAAGAAGCGCGCACTTTGCTTCACGTAGAACGTGACCAGTCGTAAAGATCAAACGTAGCCGCAGTGATCTCTTATCACTTCGTGACAGAGAGGCAGGAAAGAACAGATGACCTCCCGATTTTAGACGTAGCCGCAGAGGTCCCTTCTGTATCGTGACGGACAGAGGGAAGAGAGAGCCTTTCGAGCTTGTCTGTACGTAGGAGCGGAACCGCCTACGTACCAATTCTGGCTCTACACTCGTATGGTTGTCGTCGCACCCTATGCAGAACTGCAAACGCGCTTTAGTAAGGATTCTCTGTTCAAAACTTTGAGGCAGATCTAGCGGCTTGTGACTTATAAACACAGTCAGTTCGCGTGCACCTATCCTTACTATAGTAAGAAAGTGTCTATCTCCTTTCCCTTGCACTGTTGTGTGCGGTAGTCTCAAGGCCATTGATATATATATATGTGTATATATATTAATATATGTGATGCAGTTATACATTCACATTCACTGAATCAAGCTGTGGAATTTGAGAGATTCATGTGACGAGCCGCATGGCTACAAATCTCTGACGCTGACTCTATTGCAGTTTCGTTGGTACTGTTCCCTTTTTTTATGTACAAGAATGTTAGATTTGTATTTTCTGCGCGTTTCCTCGTCAATTGTATACGGCTTTTTCTTTTCTTCCAAAACGTGCAGCTCGTGCAGACTAGTGAGCATCTCCTCAAGCTTCTGTATACATGCTTTTTTGTTGAGCGCTTGTGAAGCGTGCTTCTCGCTGCTGATGATTAGTTCGCCTTTTTTATTTATTTTCCCTCGTGGGTCATGTGCCAGCTTCTCCATCGGCACCCCATAATATGCTTCCAGGGCTACCAATGGCACATGTAATGCGACTTTTGTTTCGCTTCGGTTTGCGCTGGAACCTCCAGGTTTCGAAGAACGGCTATAACGAAATTTGAAAAGTGAATCAAGTGACACAGGAACACTAGGCATTATATCTGCATCTTTGTGATCAGCATGGGCGGCTGGCTTCCAAGGGCCTTCTTTCAAGTCCGTGTCGGCAGCCTCTTTTTGCACGGGAGGGGTTGATAAGCGAACGACGATACGTTTGTTTGACTCCTTGTCGGAAGGTGTGGTTCCAGCCTCAGCCTCCCGTAACGTGCAGAAAATCGAAGTACTGGGCACCGCCTTTCTTTCTTTGTCTATTCCCCCCCTCGTTGTTTTGAGACTACGGTTCTTCTGGTCCTCCTCTGCGTTTGTACTCTGCGCAAAGCTGTTCAGAGAACCGTTTGTTTCTTGTGCTATAGCGTAGCTAGTGGGTGACTTTGATGGATTTGAAGAGTTTTTCAGGTCTTTTGCGGATGTGTACGCAGGGGGGTTTTTGAACCATTGCCTCCTGTACTCCGGGTTCCCGGCGTAGCTGTTGCCTTCTGACTCCTAATTTTCCATCATTGTGGCACTACGCGTGCTTTGCAGTCTTGCAGCATGCTGCCGAGCTTGTTCGGCAGTTCCCGAAGCTATATTGGCAAATGGGCTCAAAGAAGCTAACGATACATAGGCGCATTTCTCAGTCGTGTCTGGCCACCGCAGCCAGCTACTTGATAAGTTTCTTTTCGATGTCCTGCACAGAGGAGGTAAAAACTGCGGAGCCGCGGGGCTCCGCCTTTGTAGCGACTCTGCGCCGGTAGAGATATGGACGAGATCTTTATCGTTGAAGACGACACCTTCTTCAAGATATACGGCCGCTCAATGATAAGGCACTGGCGAAACAGTTTGGAAAGAAAAGGTACATGGCAGCAGTATTCCGTCCAATGAAGGTGGAGGCGACCGGCACAACTTAGCAACTCCACATCGCGGCCAACATAGGGGAACTAGAGCCTAGGTAGGCTGGGCAGTCAAGGCCGGTGGAAAGAATCTCGATTCTTCGATACTCTCGAGGGCAGACGTAACAGGGCAGCTTTTATAGGATGGATGATACGAGGCCCTATAAAAGACGGTTTCGCACCCGAGCAAGCACACGATGCATGAGCTACGTGATCGCGCTCGGCTCGGCTCTTTACATGACGCATGCATCACAAAAGCCACCATATCCACAAAATTCTAAAAACTAGAAGGGCTTTTGGAATTCTTGATAAAGCAATGCATCGAACAACCAGTGAATTCAAGCGACCAGCCAATAGCGTTTCTATGAGGGGGCGTCGTCTCCTTGGAGAGGACGCCAATCTCTAGACAAGCGTCGGTGTGCGACCTCAAGACTGCACGACTGGAGAGGACTTCTTTCTCTTAACACACACGGGTGTGGCACTTTCACTGCACGGCTGCTATTACGACGATAACCCCCATTCCTGCCTTTTACGTAGTTGACCACGAGATCCCACTGACCTAGGGGGCCCGCCTTTTTCTGGACACACACGGGTGTGCAGCTTCCGTTACTGTCTTGTACCCCTTACACGTAGTTGACCCCAACTTCGCCGATCTGTTGAAAATCCACCCCTGTCACAAAGGACACAGGAAGGACTCCCAACTAGCCACTAGGGCGTCGATGGTATGCATACACGTCGGCTCTTCGCTAACATTTCAGATGCGACGTATCCTTTTGAGGAAAAACTGGACAACATAATAATGCCACGTTCGAATTTTTAGGGAACGCCGAAAGCTCAACACCACTACACGGCTATGCAATCCACATGGGAGAAAGCGGCAAAATACCTACGGCGGAAACACAGACGCAGAGCCAGTGCTTTTGCAGGTTCCTAAGGAATCGTTTGGCATGCAATCTCCAGCACGCTGGAGGCTGTTGCGGCTCCAGAGGCTGCAGGGAATGGGTACTGGCTCAGGAAAACGGTTTCAGTTCAACTCGGAGTGGACACGCCAGGTTGGCCGAACCTCCCCCGACTCGAAATGAGAACTATAACAAATGCGCTATGAAGTGCCCGCAGCCTATGAAGGATCGCGTGATTCTCCATATGTGACTGTAACAAATGCGCTGTTAGCTGCCCGCAGCCTGTCAAGGATCGCGTGAATGTTTCATGGAGGCCCCAGATACATCATTACTTCATGCTGCACAACAGGCTGTGGCCGGGCTGGGCATTAACGCACCTGCTTGGTATAATGTACAGTGTCTTTTCACTCTCCGTCTCAAACTTCCAATCTTCCCTTAAGAAGCGTAAATAGGAGCCTCCCTCGTTTGTAGCGAAGTAAACTTCAGGTTACGTCATAGACGCATATCGCGGTAAGGATACAATGCTCACGTAGGGGAACGGAGCAGGATGGCGCATCGTCATAATTTCCCCCTTATGTGTGAATGTAAGTGTATGTTGAAGTCGTTTAATACCCCGAATACGCGAACTGGCCATACAACGTGCTGCAAACATAAGTCAAGAATTCGCTGTCGGCTTAAACATAGGACATGTACAACAGTCAACGGTTGCAGCTCTTGCACTGTACCATGCGTGCGCCCGTGTCCTGCTCCTTGTCATTGGTAAGGCTCGATGCTATCGCGTAGGACACAATGAAGCCGTCTACACGAAATCGAGCATGAGTATATCTGATGCTATGCTTGCCTTTGTATGGGATCACTGACACCGGGGCACGTGTACCTGCCCCTACGAACGCGAATGCTCCGCACTTACATCTACATCGTGTAGACTGGGCGTGCGTCTTCATATTAGGGGATAATGGAAGTGGTAGAAACATCTCCTATGTGCTAGCTCCTATCATACACGTTTGCACTCATGTACAGCTTCGGTGTCTGGTGCAGAAAGACACTCATGTGTTTCGCTAAGCGCTCGTCTTCAGCCCCGCGATGTGCCCATAGTGTGATGAGGAACCCTCGAAGCAGCTGCAACACCGCGTCGTGTGAGCCGCCAGATGACCCGCCCGGCAAGCAGATATCTACGCTAGACGCGGCGTCCACTCCAATCTAGAGGTGTCACGCACATACAATAGTAGCTTTGGACTGGGCGCCACTTGTGACTCGCGGAAACGGTTGCGCTTGACAGCAAAGAATGCGACTGTACACAACACTTAGGCTTTCGAGAAAAGACCATCATAGAGAGGTTCTGAAGTACACGGTACGCGACACAAACGTTTACGATGCAAGTAAGTTGTCAACTGCCAGACATCACCTCTGTCACTGTCCGTGTAACTCGCGCGGGTACCACTCGCTCCGGCATGCAAAGTGCCAACAGTATATTTTAGTCTTGAAATCGGCGGAAGCCCTCACAAGCCTTCGGTTAGCATGTGAAGCAACCTTAGTCAATGAGATATTTTGATGGCTAGTAAGTCCGTCCTCGGCTAACGCTACCAGGTCTACGAATGCAACTCGTTTTCCAATTTGCACTAAAGCTTTAAATTTGCTCCCTGCACACTTACCTGCTACCAGCCTCACGCTGTAATGCCCTCATACGTATCGGTATCGATTTAAATAGACAGTTTTCCGCGACCGTATCGCACCAATTCTACAAACCCCTTCGCAAGGAGGAGATTCGTAAGGGGGCATGATATATTTTGGTCATCGACAGACCTTCAGAACTGAATCTGATTTGCCGACACATACTCTGTGAAGGAGCTGCGTCGCGTGTCACCGGAGAAGCATTCTGACTACCAGCAACCTTTCAGTGTTATGATTCCCGTGCCGTCAGTACCGTGTCTCTGGCTGTTTCCTTCACCTACTCATCACGAGTATCTGTGCACGCGTGCAGCATGGGCAATCACCTTACATCCAATCAGGTAGGCGTGCGCCGTATCTGGCAAAGCGCTGCCGCCAAGACTGAAAAATGCTGCGGCGTGGGAGAGATTGAAGCGCACGGAGGTTACCCGGCTAGGGCTACCTTCTTCGTGTATACGCTTGTATGTATATATCACAGCAAAATTACCACGCGTGTACGCAAATACTGCGTCGATGCATACTTGATGAGCCAGAACGAGATCTTTTGTTCTTATAAACACGGATATGGGTACATGCACCCTTATACAGGCGGTACATTTCCCTAGTGGTCACAGTCCCCTGCCTCCTATCCAAGATGCAGACTTTCGCTGCCTTCGCAGGCAGCGTTTTGCTTAAATGCAGCAGAGTCTCCATACAGAATTCGCACAAAAGCATTGAATTTTTGGCTTTATTTACATGCAAGACCTTCAGAGAGGGGGGACTGCAATTTCAATGTTTTCTACCATACCTCACTATTAGCCTATTGCGATACGACCTGCCAATACAATGGTGCCAAGACCGTACAAGTCGTTGCCTTCAGCACCAAAAAAGAATGCTCGCAGGTCGTAGACGGAATGCAAGCAGCATGTAACGACTAAAGAAGAAACGCTCCCTCGCCACTGTAACTGCCGCCTTATATTTCGAAAATACGTCTTGTCAGAGGCAAAATGTACGGGCGTGAACGACGGCCTATCTGCGGACACGCGTAGTTCGTAGTAGGAGACCACGGCATTTGAAAATTGAGAGCGGCCGCATCGAACCCTGGTTGCCACGGGTGACGAGTCGCACGTGTTTCTTTCTCTACAGCGTGTATCCTTGATCTTACCTGCTAAAACCCAAAAAAACGGCGTTTATCTGCCGCAGCGTTAGTCATTGAAGCCCTTAGCTACGTACATCTTTCGTAAACACAAAATTACAGGAGCACTGTCGAACTGGTGTGTTGCAGTTGCGCACACGTAGCAGAAAAGTGACACCCTTTCTACAGAAGAGCTTCACGGGTGTCGCTACCTTCTGAGTGACTTGTTTGTACGATTGGAAAACCATCATATATGCCAGACGGCTCTAGGACCACGATACTGCTTTTAAAGACACGAGTATACTAGTAGTGACTTGGCGGGACAGACGTCTGGCAGCCAATGATTTGTATGGGCAGAAGTCTGTTCATAAACTATTCCTAGAGGCACACAAGCAAGTTATGTACTTGTAGGGAGACGATATGCAGACACAGTGCCAGAAGAGAACGCATCAACAAAAGAGATGCGAACCATGATACCAGTAGTAGTAGTAGTAGAGGTCTTTTCAGCGCAGACGGTAGAACTGGGTGTTGCTGACAAGTTTGCGAGGAGCGTTTTTGGACCTAAAATTGTAAGATAACTTGATATCAAGATCTCTTGGGTTCTTCTTACTTTTCTTGACAGCTATCATTCCTTCAATTTTATCACCTGCCTCTGCAACCAGTACGTCCTGCATGTAAAAAACAGTCTGTTTCCAGTGTGTGTAACGTGCATGCGGGCTCGTACTCAACACAACGGGCTTATGACAATCGCAAAAGCACACGTCGAACCAGGCGATCTGCAATAACACGTAACACACACAAGGAAAAAACAAACACATCACTAGAGACAAAAAGGAGTCAGACCCGTCTGTGCGTGTAAATGAAATACTCAAAAGCACAACAAATGAGTTAGAGGTCCTCCCGAAGTCTCTGGCCGGACGACATTTGCGGCAGGAGCGGCTACGAAGCCCACGTAAGACGGCCGTAGCAGCAGAGTGGCAGCACCGACCGATGAGACAATGAAACGGGACGTACGTCTTCCTTTTTAACAAACTGCAGTTTAGGAGTTGCAAAAGAGACAGCCGGTACAACGTTTGACGCAAAGAGCAGATGCAAATGTGCCAGGGTGTATATATGGGTGTCTACCACGGGGCAGCAGCGAAAGTTTCTTCTTCTGTTCAATATGAGAAAACCAAAAGGCAAAACGCAGCGAGCGTCTCCCCAGGCATTGATGCCCAACCGCATCTAAAGAAGTATGAGTAATGAGAGTAATACGCCGTAACACCAGCCCTCCACAGCACATACACATATACATACATACATACATATATATATATCGATATTTGTGTCTCTATCTCTGTATGTATATGTACATGGTGCTTTTTTCTGAGACCGATATTCCCTTGAGTGGACGTGTCGCCATCACCATATAAACGTAGGTATAATGACAGGTGTATGAATACATTACTTTCTGCATGTATCTGTATCCACATACATATACGTATACATACACACGTCTGTGCTGCTCAGGTATTTTTCTCTGTCTAGAGAGCTTCAAAGAGCGCGAAAAGTTTTTTTGCGAATGCATACATACACGTATGTTTCCTTCGTATATGTGTATACTATTGACAGCTGCTGAAGGCTGCTACTCCCCTGCCATCCACTGCTAACAACAATTAGAGATGAACCGACTCTACGCACATGCGCTGCATGTCTTCGGTAGAGAAGTCGATATTCGGGCACACAGTGCATCTCAGGAAACACAAAACAGTTAGATGAGTCTTTGAAAAAGCCAATGCAAAGGGAAGTCAACAGAGACGTATACATTCAATGTAGAATGTATAAAGATAACAGGCATTTTCTGTTCCCAATACATATGTACAGTATACATAACGTAGTTACCTGTATACAGACATTATATGCATGATTACGTATACAACACTTATATATGTCTATACATCTGTACATACGTATGCTGTCTGCAATTCCGTCCTTCTCTACCCCTCACTATATACATATATATATATATATATATATATTTGTTTGAGTTGCGGGAGAAGAAGTGAGGCGTGAGATATACGATTAAATATGTGATATATTTACATATACATATATGTATATATTTCTCTATTTGTGTCAAGACGAAGGCACCATGACTGCAGGAGCAGACAGGAGGATGCTGAACAGCGGAGATTCCTGTTTTTGAGATTGACTAACGCTTGTGCTTCGACTTACAAATGCATGGACAAAATCTTTTCGTCGAAGCGTCAGTTGATAGGGGGCGCAGAAATCCAAATCTTCTTTCGTGCATGTCTTAAGATCGAGTTTCTGTATAACAAAAACATACCAAGAAAACAGAAAAGCCGACATCAGTCTGTCCTTCGGAATAAATTGAATGGACTTCCGTTTGGTGTATAAAAAAAACTATGGTCGAAAAGAAAAAAACCCTAATACCTCTTCCCTCGCGGTGGAGGGTACTGATGCTGCTGCTAGTGAGGAGGGTACTGATGCTGCTGCTAGTGAGGAGGCTACTGTTGCTGCTGCTACTGAGGAAGAGGCTACTATTGTTGTTGCCTTTCGAAAAAAAGCTAGTATCGTTGCTGCTATTGAGTATGAGGAGGCTACTATTGCTGCTGCAGCTACTGAGGAGGAGCCTAGTATTGCTGCTTCCATTATGTGTTTGAAAAGCCTAGCCTTGATGTTGCTGCAGCTGTTGCTACTGACATAGCTGCTGCTACTAGTACGAATGGGGAGGTTACTATTGCTGTCGCTACTACTAATACTACTACTGAAGAAAATATATTGCTGTTGCCAATGAGGAGTCTACTGTATTGTTGGTGCTGTGGGTGCTAGTGATACTGCTGCTGCTAAGGAAAAGGAGGAGGAGGAGGTCACTAAAATACTGCTGCTGCTGCTGGAAACTGCTGTGGCGCTCGCTATTGCGCCTAGCGATGCTAATACGTTCATTGCTGCTGCAAATGTGTCTCCCTGCTGCCATTCATTACTATACTACTACCACTGCTGCTATAACTAAAATGGCTACTACTACTCACCGCTGCGTTGCTGCTAATAATGCCAGTACGTCTTGTCGCTGCTACTAGGGCTTGTATGACCGTAGTAGGGATAATACTAGTAATACTACTACTATATATATATATATATTCATATATGCTTATATACATCAGACAGCTCTACTATACTGCTGTTGTTGTTGTTGCTCTAGCGCCGCTAGGGGCGGTGCTCCGTCTATCTTTTCATACGATATCCGCTGGCGTAGTAGCTCTCCTACTTTCCTCAGCAGCTGCTCCGATGGCATCTTCTACGCCCTACTCACAGAGAGATACCATATAATTCAATGACTGACAAGAATTCGCTTCCTTCTATCCATTCTCCTGCGTGTACCAAATTCATTTCTACTGCTGTCAACTGACGTACTGGTGAACACACACACATACACACATTCATATACACATACATATACCATACATACACACTTACATATTCTCATACATACACACATACATATACACACACATATACACATACATACACACATACATATACACATACATATGCACATACATACACACATACATATGCACATACATACACACATACGCACATACATATACACACACATACACACATACATACACACATACATATACACACACATTTACACATACGCACATACATATACACACACATATACACATACATACACACATACATATACACACACATTTACACATACATACACACATACATATGCACACACATTTACACATACGCACATACATATACACACACATATACACATACATACACACATACATATACACACACATTTACACATACGCACATACATATACACACACATATACACATACGTACACACATACACACACACATACATATACACATACGTATACACATACATACACACATACATATACACATACATATACACGTGCATACACACATATATACACACATACATATACACACACATTTACACATACATACACTCATACATATACATACACACATGCATTTACACACCATTTACTCATACGCACATACATAAACACACATATACACATACGCACATACATATACACACACATATACACATACATACACACATACGTATACACATACATATACACACACATATACACATACATACACACAAACATATACACATACACATACATACACATACACATACATATACACACACATTTACACATACGCACACACATACACACATACATACACACATACATACACACATACATACACACATACATATACACCTACATTTACACGTACATATGCACATACATATACACATACATTTGCACATACATACACACACACATATACACATACATACACACATACATAAACACACACATGTACACATACACATACACACATAGACACATACATACACACATACATATACACATACATATACACATACATTTACACATACATACAGCTTACATGTGAATTTATATAGATATCGTATTAGTAGAAAGACATACCAGTATGCAGCATGCGGTGGTCGCTACGGCGTTTTCATCAACAGTATCGACGAGCGGGTCCTCCATAACGCACTTGCTGACGCATTCGAAGTTGAAGCCGTACACGTTCTTCCAGTAACCAATCTTCTCTTCCTGAATACATCATATATGGCGTACACACGTAGACACATACATGCGCTTATAGTAGTGCCTTAACATCAGGTGTCGTAAAAAGAAGAAGGCAGGAAAATCCAGTCGGCAGTTACGCGGATAGTAGTTAGTCGGTTGATTATAACGGAGTAACTCAGAAGTAGAGCTACAGGGAGCAAGAGACAAAAAAAATAGAGTTGACATGGTGAAGACAAGTCATTCAACATGCGAAAAGAGAATCGCGGTGTACAGACACCGTAAAAGATCGTTCGTAGTCCCCAGTAAGACACGGAGAACGTATGCACGTTGACTGCGTATATTTTCTTCCATTCGAAGTCCATTCTACGAAAAGAGAGATGGTATCAGAAAACCAAAAGAGTTCTCTTTGAAGATATATACGTATACATGGAGAGAGGAAGATATATGTAAGTATATGTGGAGCGAAGTACGGCACATTGATACGCCCTCTACATATGTGTAGATAGAGGGAGAGAGACAGAGACACGTAAGGCTACACATATATATGTGTAAGTGGAGAGAGGCCAGGACACATACGTATGTGTACATATGGAAAGAGAGAGAACAGGGCTGCATATATATTGGTGTATACACATATACAGAAAGAGAGAGAGAGAAGTACGGCTACACACATCATAAGTATATATACAGAGAGAGAGATGGAGAGAGAGAAGTGGGGCTGCATATATATATATATATATATATATGTGTATATATATATATATATATATATATATATATATATATATATATGTGTATATATATATATATATATAAAGAGAGAGGGAAGTAAGGCTACACACATAAGTATATCCGTATAGAGAGAGGGATAGATACAGAGAAGTAGGGCTGCATATACACGTGTATATATATCATATATATGTATGGAGAGACAGAGTAGGGCTGTATATATATGTATACTACAGAGACGTAAGTAAGGCTACATATATATACACGTGTATATTACTACAGAGAGTGATGATAGAGGGCTGTCAACACTTGTGGAGAGGGAGATATAATAGAGAGACGAGACAGAGACAGAGTAGGGCTGTATATATATGTATACTACAGAGACGTAAGTAAGGCTACATATATATACACGTGTATATTACTACAGAGAGTGATGATAGAGGGCTGTCAACACTTGTGGAGAGGGAGATATAATAGAGAGACGAGAACCTCTTTTTCTTCTTTTTCAAAGACTGTAGTATCCTTCCAAGGTAAAACATGCGTTTGTTAGTGTACACACCTTTGAATACACATGTACACACCTACATTCACACGCGGCACAAGAGTACCGCAGTTGCTTATATACATATATTATATGTTTATGAATAGCAGTCTTTCTCGTTAAATACGCAGTTCCTCCATTTTATGTACGAGTAGTGCACCTAGCCAGAATAGACATACATACGTCTTGTCGACATCAGAACAAATACACACTTTTCTGACACAGTTTCACCACCCAGAGGAGAAGTTAATATACACCGCCTTCTCTATACATACTTGGGGTGAATACTCTACACATGCCTTTGGACTAGATAACGATGTCTTTTGCCCGAGTTTTTTCCTGTATAACGTATACTGTACTGGGTATACTTCAGAAGACAAGCCATATTGTATGTGTAGGCAAATGTGCGTACATCCTTTGCACAAAAATTTCCCTGAAGGACGTACATCCTTCAACAGCGTGACAACAGACATTCAGGGCTCAAAAAGTGTGCATCATGTAATTGCTTCAGAAATTATGCTTCTCTGCAACCAGAGAGAAAAAAAGAGAAAACACTTCTTGGCTTCCTCATGTAGCAGGAATACGTGGGGTGGTAATACAACACACAAAAAGAGATTTCTTGTGTAGAGCAGCCTCAACATGTTCCAGTAAACAAGACAAAAAAAGACGCACAGCGGGGGTGTGTGTGTGTGTGTGCGCGCGTGTGCGTGCGTCTATCATTCTGTCGGTGGAGTTCCCTGTATATATGTCTCCTGTGCGTGTGGGTGTGTTGTCTGTGTCTGTGTATACGTGTGTATGTGTGTGTAAGTGTATATACGTGTGTGTGTGTGTGTATGTATGTATGTGATGTGCGTGTGTGTGTCAGCGTGTATGTCAGCCCGTGTGTGTCTATAAATATTCGTGCACGTCTTCTGTCTATCCTCTCTACGGTCTTTCAGTTTTCTCTGTGTATTTAAATATATATATATATATATTTGTACATGGGTGTGTGGGTGTGTGTGCGTGTCTATCTGTCGGTCAGATGGCATGTATACCTCTGCGAGTGTGTGTGTGTGTTTTTTTTTTCTTTATGTTTGTGTGTATTGGCCGACCGTGTGTATGTATATATATATATATCTCCGGTGTGCCTCTGATCGTATATGTTAGTGGGGTGCGTATGTCTGTGTCTGGTGTAGCTGTGTCCATACACACACACAACAGATGACTGTAAGTGTATATACCACGAATACAAGCCCCTACACAGACACAGACACACATATATGCAAACAAACAGACACATCTGGCTGCAGTCCAGTACACACCTCCCTTAACACACACACACAGATGGATGGCGACGGTATGAACCTTAAGAAACGTATGAAAGAAGTGATGGTTTTTCTTCTCTTCTGCTCGTTTCCTCTGCATAGTACATGTAACACGATGTACGAAGACGAGTATCACATTACTGGTGTTAGTTGTTCTCGATTTTTTCACCTTGTAGTCCGCATCCTCAATGGCAGCCAGATACAGGGCTGACTTATCAGGAAAGATCATTCCTCCCGGAGCAAGCCAGCGATCTCGACAATAAAGCACAGTATCTAGCATGCTTTCGTATAGAAGAAAATAACCCATCCATTCGCTGATAATAATATCCACCTGGGGAACAGGAAGCTCGACATCTTCCGCTTTCCCTTGTATAAATTGGATGGTATCATCGTAGCCGTTGGCAGCTACTATTTTTCTTGCTGTGTGGACGATTTCGCTGCATTCAATGCCGTAGACGTGAGCAGCTCCTGCGCGTGCAGCGAAGAGAGAGAGAATTCCTGTTCCGCTTCCAACATCTAGAACAACCTTCCCCAAAAACAAATGTGAGTTCTGACAAATGGCTCGCTGATAGCATCCTGCACACAAACAAAACACAAAAGAAAAAGCATCAGATGGAAAGCGTCTTCGGCTACATACTCACACAGTTCTACACAAAGGGAAAAATAAAAAAAAAACACTAATCTCAGTGAACATATGTAGAAGTACACACAAATCACACACAACATGACTATCTGTAGTCACGCCTGAAAGAGAATATACACTACTGACTACTATTACATTGCACTCTGGTCCTTCCACTACTACTACTACTACTATTACGACTCTCTGTGATATTATGAGTGTTGCACGGACACTAATACTGATACTCAAACTACTAGTAGTGGTACTACTACTACTACGAGCACTTGTTTAGGCAGCAATAGTGATACCGTTTTTCTCTCATTCTTCGATAATCAACTCCTGCACAACTACTGTATAGACAGAAAGAGACGAAAACGAAAAGCAAACATACGTTCAGTTACATAAGGCAAATGAGGACAAACAGATATAAAAGAGAGTGAACAGGCAGAAATGCTCATGGCACTCTCACACAACAGAAAGATGGGGGACGTTAGAGAGAGATGAAGAATAAGAGAATCTTACAAATTAGCTCTCGTGTTGCTGTGGACAGCGGATGTATTAGAGCAGTGATGCTAGAAAAGTAGTCAACAGTTGTATTAAATGGAAACACCAACGGGCACTCGTTAGTATTGTGAGTGTAGAGGACGTGTCTTCGAGTATATGGTCGATAGAGCAATAACTGAGAAAAGCAGACTCGCGAGTCTATCCTGAGTACAGCAAGCATCAGTGCAACGCGCTGGAGAGGAGAGTAAAAGGACATTCAGAAAAAAGCAGAAACAACAGCTCTCCGGTTTGTATGTGTGAAGGGGGTGCGCAACAGCAGTACTGGGGAGACATCAACGATCGAGAACAGCAGAAAAAACCGCGTTCGTGTTTAACTGTGTGAAGGAGATATTATAGCAACCGGATGAGATATCAGTGAATGAAGCACAGACAACAGCGTTTGTGTACATTTGTGCAAAGGAGGTAAATTGTTAAAGCGATGGTGGTGGAGAGAAGACGGAGGAAGAGGAGGCACAACCGAGAGAGAGAAGCACATACACTAAGTCACGGGTAGTGGTGCCTATATATGGAGAAGGGAGGTATTAGTGATATTGTTGCAGTAGTAATAGTAGTAGTAATGTGCGTGGACTGGGAGTGAGGAGGGGTTGTATGCTGTTGCCTGCTCAGGTTTCCCGGGTCAGATTATAGTAGGGGAGGAAAACAGTAGACGAAAGACTGGTGAGTTTCGCTTCAACAGATATAAATAGATGTAGATATACACAAATATATATATACATATATATATGTATTAATATATGCCTGTACACATATGAATACACGTATGTACATATATATATATATATATATGTACGTAAATATATACATATGGAGAGAGAGAGGGTGGAGGGATAGAGTAAGATACATACGTATACAAAGAGAGAGGGGAAGAAAGAGAGATGAGGGGAAGCAACAGAGACAGTCACGCAAAATAAAGAGAGACGTCCTCAGAACGCTTTTGAGTCGAAGGTAGGTGTTGTATCTACTCTACGAGAGAAAGAAAAAAGAGCAAGAGCACAGTTTCCACCAGAGACACGTGGGCAAAGAAAATCTCTTCTGAAAACATCATCAAAAAAACAGGCAATCGATACACTTAACAAACATCAAGTGCACGATAAACATACATGCAATCATATATGTACATATATATATACAAACATATATACATATGCATACATGTACATACACCAAAACATATCAGAGGTACGCACACATACACACAATCATATATGTACATATCTATATATATATACATACATACATATACACATATGTACATACACCAACACATATCAGAAGCACGCATACATACATACAATCATGTATGTATATATATATATGTATATATACATATTATACATATATGTACATACACCAACACATATTAAAGACACGCAAAAATACACACAATCATATATATTCATACATATACACGCGTGTATATGTGTATATATATATATATTAATACGTGTGTGTATATATATATGTTAGTACGTTAGAATGAAGGCAACAAGACTTGTCCTATCTGGTCCCTATTCAATGTCTACAGACAGTTATCAGTAAATATACCTTGTTTCGCCTTTTTCTTTCTCCTGTCGTTGCTTTGCGTCTTTTTGGTGAAAAAGGAGGGAGAAAGAGCAGAACTGCTTCTACATATATGCGTACACATGTGTAGCCATCATGTGTACTTTGTTCGTCATCAGCTCAAGACTGCATTCCAGCATTCACGCCCTGAGAGTATCTGCGCTGTATGTGGAGCGCACGACAATAATGCCTTCATATATGTCTGTGTGTATGCAGGTGTGTGTGGGTGTGTGTGTGTGAGATAGAGAGAGAACGATGAAGATCGCGTGTATACAAATTGATGTACTTCTCTCTGTGTCCTGCATACACAACGGAAACATATGCCACTAGCATCGACACAGCATGAAAGCCATGATGTAGGTAGAGACTGTGCGGAACGTGTGTATATGTATACGTGCGTACGTGTGTGTGTGTAAGTGTGAGGGGGCTGTCTGTGTATGTGGGTGTGGAGTGTGTGTGACTATCTGTGAATTATGTAGGTGTGTGGGTGTGTGTGTGTGTACGTGTGGCTGTCTCTTTGTGTGGGTGTGTGTGTATGTGTGGCTGTCTCTGTGTGTGGGCGTGTGTGTACGTGTGGCTGTCTCTGTGTGTGGGTGTGTGTGTATGTGTGGCTGTCTCTGTGTGTGTGTGTGTATGTGTGGCTGTCTCTGTGTGTGGGTGTGTGTGTGCGTGCGCTACGCGTTTTCACGTCATTGCCGATATGTCGTTTTACCAGGATACCTCCTAACTCCCTCTGTGTGTGTGTGCGCGCTCCGTTTTGAGCCTTCTCTCTTTCGTTCTCATTTTCTGCGTAACAGAAAAGGTTTTTGCGCCTCTTCAAATTCTTCTCGTCTCAAGAGAAGGAGTCGTCACATCACACACCACTACTTTCCTCCTCCATACAATCTCCTTCGGTCTATACAACTGATATAAGTGCCTTGTATCTGGTTCTTTCTTTGCAATGGTGCATACATGTAGTAGCTTCTAACTTCCCTAGTTTCGAGTGCTTTGCCCCCTCTCCCCTCCTGCTGCTACTGCTCTTACATCGTCGCCTCCAAACACACTAAACCTCTTCACTGATGTTGAAAATTCGTCCTTCATATGCTGCTATCTTTCCTACTCTCCGCTTCATCTTTCTCCCAATTACATCCCTTTCCTCGTTGCAAATCCCTTTATGTCTCTCTGTGCATGTGTATACGAGGGGAAGATTATATATGTATATGTGTGTGTTTGTGCAAATGGAGTGTAGATATGTGCATCAGGTTTGTGTGTATGTGGCTGTATGGCGTGTACGTATATATGCAGGAGGTGTATGTGTTGCCGTGTGTGCTGGTGTATATGTCTGTTTGTAGAGAGTCTACCCCCGGGTGCTTGTGTATACATTGTGCGTATATATATATATATATATATATATATTTATGTATATGTATATAACTACATGGGTATGTGAGTGCCCGACTCATGTGTGTGTGTGTGTGTGTGTTTGTGTGTGTGCATGCGTGCGCAGGGTGCATGCACGGGGTCCATACGGGGTGGGTTTTTGAAGTGTGTGTGTATATGAGTATATATATACGTATATATACAAATATATACATATGTATGTACGTGTGTATAGTGAGAGCAGCACCTGTCTCCGTCTTTCCCTTCACCATCCCAACATACTTTTTACTGGTTCTGCTATTAAAACTGTTGTGGGTGTTGCAGTGTGATGCTTTCTCCCCTCTGTCATAGGAGAGCAAACAGAGTCATACCTGTGCGAACGGTATCTTTGAGCATTTCCTCATGAATTCCAAAGTGAGCATAAGAATTGAAGTAATAATCTGCAGAAGATAAATTTTCATGTTCGAGAGCTTGCCATTCTTTTGTGAATGCTGCTTTTGTCTCCTCATCACATGGCATCACTGTTGCTGTTGCTGCTCCTCCACCTCCACCTCCTCCTCCTCCCCCTCCTGCTCCCGAAACGTTCATACTATTACCACTGCTGCCACCACCAGTGGCTTGCTGTTGAACTTGCTGCTGATGTTGCAGATTCTGCTGCTGCTGTGAATGTGTCCATACATTTCCTTCCGCTCCTCCCCCACGTCGTTGTTGTGGCTGTTGATGTCCCTGTGATGGTGCTGTGGCTCCTCCCCCTCCTCCTCCTGTCACTGTTGCGATTCTATTACCACCTGCGGCGGGCATATTTGGTGCTGCAGACACTAGTCCTCTATTATCCCTTCGGTGTTGTTGTTGATCGCCGCCCCCGCGCGTCGTCGTGGGGACACCTGCTGTTACCTGCTGTGGCGATAAGGGGGATGGTGGTGGTGGTGCACTTGCCGCATCTTTCATTATATTTGCGGGTTGAGACAATAGAGAGGACTGCTGTGGAGTCAGCGGGTTTGCTGCTACTACGACATTACCATGGTGATGCTGCAACAACACTTGGCCCCCACCACCACCGCCACTACTATTACTACCACCACCATCACTAATGCTACTACAAACTCCACGTGTATTCGACCGATTGCTACTTCCTTTATTATGACCTCCTACTGCTGTCGATACCGTCCCTCCAACCGATCCCGATCCACCACCTGCTGTTCTTCCTCCTCCTCCTCCACCTCCTTCCTCTCCTCTTGACTGTCCCAATATACCCGTACTGTGTGCACTAGTATGACTGCCTTGGCCAATAGTGTTATTATTACTCATCTTTGCTTTTGATACTGATGGATGACTGTTGTACCCGTCCATTTTGATGCGGCTACCGTCTTCCAATAGAGCACAATGTCACTCACTGCGAGGAGACCGTAGTACGGGAGCTATAAGAGAAAGAGAATCACACAGCCCTTCAGAGGTACGTAGTGTAAAAAGAGAGTTCACATCAAGAAAAGGAGAGGAAGAACGAGAAAAGGACGTACTGCCAAAGAGATAGAAAGAGGAAAAACGAAGTGAAAAAGTTTCAAGAACATAGTGGGGAAGAAAATAACACTCACACGAAGTACAATGGCGATAACCTCTTGTGGGAAAAAACAGAGGGTCACACGGTGACTAACCTGTATTAGGCCACAAAGAACTCCGTAAGAAGTAATAGTCACGACAAAAAACGGGAGGCAGATAGTTACCGTAAGCGGTAGCGTCCGTAATTATTCATTTTTTTTCCAGAAACATACCCCTATGGTCACCTCAATTTGATATGCGTCAGAAGCATGCATAGTCTGTTGTTAGTCAACGGAGAAAAATGCGCATGCGTGCGTACGCGGTGTAGTCGGGCGCGCAGAAAAACCCACACACACACAGACACACAATCACACATGCACCAGCAGCCCGCAGAAAACAAACGAGCAACCGTTAGTCCCAGGAGAAAGTCTCTATACTCTCACAGCAACACATGTATGAGGCAACAACCACAAATACAACATATGCAAGCCCGCCGTGGGTGTGTAGCAGCACATACAATCACCAGTAGAGAGGGTTCTGATGAAAAGCTGAACAGACACGTGCCTTTTTCTGCCGTCACCACGCGAGAGAGGAAATATGTAGAGGGAATGAGTTGGAGACGGAGCTAGGTTTATATAAGTAAGACACTCAGTTTGGGGAAGCTTTCGCGTAGGGTTCATACTTTTTGAATGAATTTGTGAGGCAGAGGAGAAATCGGAAATCCGCGGGGGGGAGCATGCGCACGCACGCACCGTCGGTGGGAATGGTTGGGTCGTAGTACGTTAGAGAACGGCATCCGAAGTAGTAGCGGGAGACCCGAGTTGACCATGTAAGGACGTAACGGATATAAGAAACCAATGGAGAATGCTTAGTTTAAAAGAGTCACACAACTACACTTACAGAAAAAACGTCAGTGAAAGCAAAACAGAAGAAAACCTGGTAGGATACGACGAGGCAGGGAAGTATAGAAGCCCTCCCAACAGCCGCGGTGCTTACTTCGATGCACGAGAGAACGGCCTGGTAGGTATCATTTACAGAAGCGGAGTCTGCGATGATAGATAGTCGATACTGCATGGCATAGGTATCAACAATAACTAAAAATGTGTAGAAGAGGAAACAGAGACAGAGTAGTGAGACGCTATAGTGACTATAGTGCACAGAGTATGGGGTACGTTTGATTTTTTAGACACACACGAAGCCTGTGTGCGCCCAGCGGGCGGGCGGCTCAGATTGAAATAGACCCTAGCACACAGAACATAGAGGGGAGGAGAACGGTACAGACGGCGAACGATTGAAAGGCCAGGCCATCCTACACAAAGAGACTTCTTGTGGGAATCTTATTTGTCAAGAAGAGGCTGCGGCTTTAGAATATGAAGCAAAAGGCGCACAGTTTTAAAATTAGTCGCATTGAAGACAGAGTTCCATACTATGGTGGTAGTACTGGTAGCAGTAGTGACAGAACAGCCGCCGCTTTACTTAGACGAAAGGTGGTGTGTACTCTGGGCTGCTACCTTTCCGTCTCTTTTACCTTTTCTGTAGGAAGGATTTCGCGGAGTAAGAAGTAAGTTGACGTCATGAGAGTCGCAAACGCGTCACAGGTGTAAAAATGGACGGCACTGCGCGGGGCTCGTTCTTGAGCTGGTCTGCAGTAACGTACGGATGGTGTTGCTGCTACACGGCCGTTGGGCGGGTTGTGGAGATATATACGAATGAGGAAAGTAAGTAGCTTCTACTTTCTCTCGAGGAGACACATCATAACACAGCGCCGACAAGAAAGAACAGAGTACTGAAGACGGTTTATGATAATCTTTTCGATGTTACTGCTGTCGGTCAGATCTGCTGCTGCTTCGGTGTTGGTCGTGCGCGGTGCCGACAGCAAGCGCAGGGGGCCTACGGCTGCAGCGGCTCCTGCGTTTTTGTAGATAGAACTCGCAGGCACAAACACTATATACATGAGACAGAGACGTAGAAGAAGAGAATGGAGGGAAAATGCAAAGAAACACGAACTACGAGACAGAGTGCAGCCTGTGTATAGGAATAAACCCGTGGAACCTACGACTGAGGCAACAGGAAATGTAAGAGAGAGAGCAGTTTTCAATTATAATACTGCAGAGAGCCGCACCTGCAGCTGCTTCTTGTGACACGCCCCGCGCCTTCCACCGTACCTCCACCCCGCACAACGACGTCCCTGCGCTACTGCCTCTTCGTGAGCTGCGAGCCACGAAGTACCAGTAACAATGGAGCCCCTTGAGTTCTACAATTTCCCGATGTACTTCATGTAGACAGGAGGCGATAATAGCATCAGCAGCAGCAACAGCACGACAATGAAGACGCCCGTCCGTGTCTATTCCCTCCTGATAGCGACGGATGTTGCAGAGGTATGAACGCGCTGTTGCAGCACGAAAGCACCAGTATTTTAGCTGCACGGCAAACTATAAAGCACACACCTTAACGCTAGAAGCTATGGCAGGAGCATCAAAGACAGATCCACCTGCTGCAACAACCGAAAAGCACCACCCCTGAACTGCCGGACATCAACAAAAGACTGCGGCTCCATCGGGTAGTTTGCATGAGCGGCCACTGCAGCCGTAAGCCGCGACGTACACAGCGGGCGGCAACTGACCCCAAAATCACCGACCACCAGAGACGGAAGAACAACCAACCAGCGGGGAGAATGTGTGGGTGGGGGGGCTAGCAGCGGAGGTTGATGAGTGACAAAAACAGCAGCAGTAGCGCCTGAAATAGAGAAACGTCTTCTCTGCCGATCAGTAGCGACAGCATCAACAACACCAATGACGAATTTGGGATAGCTTCAGCGCTCGCACACCCAAACCACCACACTTCCGCAGTAGACACGCGGATGTACCCTCTGCGAGAACTGGGAAGTCCTGCATTTCGATTGAATAAGAACCTTTTATGGTGTATATCGGATGCTATTTCCATGTAGCCTTCTGTCATGTTTCTAGTGCTGCGAACGTTCAACTACTGCCCACACTTCTTCACTTCGTCCAGATGAATGTTATACAAAGAGACTTCCAGAAGGTACAGATGTGCAGAATTGTATGAGCCGAAACGTATGAACATAGGCGAAAGTCTCTATATTGTTTGGTAGTTTCGAATGAAAAGATACAGCTGCGTAACGGTGTTCTGAAAACAGCTCTCTACACAAGTACCCCATTCATGTGGTCGCTTGCACGTACTACCGTCTGTACGCCGCTGCGATTCTTTGGGTTCACCTGTGAAGAACGCTGTCTCTAGCGTTCAAACGAAGGCACTCAGCATCGGAGAACTATGCGAAGTACCGAGTCGAGGGACTCCCATGTTACTACAAACGTGTGCACATCCTGGATAAACATGGAGAGACACACGTCCAGTGTGTATTCTTCCATAGTAGCTACTGGTCTAGACGTTTTGCGGATGTTTCGTGCTGCTTCCTGTAGTCTGTGCTCGTTTGATGAGGCCGTCGACATTGACTCTGCGCGGCATGTACCTATAGTAGTGTAGTCGTAGATGTTTTACTTGTGTGTAGGTGCCCAGTACAGATTTCAGTAGATTACGCGCAGAGATGCTGTCTCGTAAATAAGCGTCTGGTAGGGCCTGTGGTCTACAACGCTTTTTGTGCATTACTCCAGTTACTGACGCGCAATCAATCTCGACAATTCCCGACCGGGAAACACTTGGTAAGTCGGCGGTTACGTGAAAACAAAAGGAAGATATCCAGGCACTAGGTCTCGTGAGGCTGAGGAGACTGGGCGGATCCCCAGATACTCTGCTACAGTAGGTTAGCACCATCCGACCACTGTGGTAATTTGCCAAATGCTTCTTATTATAACGCGTGCTGACGTACTACTATATATATATACATCTATATATACATATTTATATATCCGTATACCAAGTGAGAGACACACAGAAAGATATATATATATATATTCCTACAGGGAGATGAGCATGTTTGACAGCTGTGGCGCACGGTGATTGTATGCCACCGCAAGCCACTGAAAAGGGACGGAAGACAAGTCACTAAGGACGATTTAGGACTCAGTATATGGTTTTCAGTCGTAGATACCGTAAGCTCTTGAACAGAAGTTTATCGCAAGCTCACCTGGTCGCTGGAGGTGTATTTGTGCTCGGAAGTAGGGCGCATAGGCTCCTGCGCAGCGCTCCCCCGATAAGTGGACACCTTAGACCGGTAGGTTGTCGTTTCTGCTGCGGGATGATAGTAGGCGTTCCCTCTTGCGCGTCAAAATGAATCTGAGCACAGCCACCTTCTGTCGCTGATGCAAACAAGGGTTGCTTATCGACAAACACCACCCTCTCGAGCAAGACCGCGTAGAGAAGACGTCATCAAGGCCCGTACTGATAAATCACTTGAAGGATGTGTTCATACGTGACTGAAAAAAATAGACCTTCAAGTCAGCAGCTGTTACAACTATGTCTCCCCGCGTATAGCGTACTGACTCGCATGCTCGGAGCGTAAAGTGGTGATAGAGAAATTTTTTGACGTAGCTCTAGTCCTGTTTCTCAGTGAATAGTTTACGAAGAGAACCGCAGACACCTGCATGAGGTGTGTGCAGCAAGGCGAGTTTGTTTGCGGGTATGCCTGCGTTGTACATGAATTTACCAGAACGTAGGAGCGTGCTTCGTACTTCGCAATTGCACATACTGTCTCCCCCCACATCCGTACATAAGAGAAAAACAAGCCCACCACTCATGCATCTACTTGTGCACCGAGCTACGTGCTGCTCATCATATAGGCTTGTCAGTCCGCAAACCTTCTCCACACATCTGATAAAATTCATGTATTTCTCTGTATGCACGCGTGGCAGGTTTTTATACTCGCGTGTATGTTCATTCGCATACTCTGGATCTAGGCAAACAGATTGGAAACAGCATCAATTTTACATGAAGCTCCATCTCCTGCAGTACAAGAGCACGGACAGGTTTGTTTCTCCAGTTCCGGTGTTTCAGTTCTGCAACGCCACATCAATTGCATGTTGTTCTGACACAGGCCTGATGACAGGAGAGTTTCGAAAGCAGCTGAGCGTTTGCCCTCTTTGAATGAGGAAGCTTAGTTTTCCGGGAGACTTCTACGGAAACCAAATGCATGAATCGCTTCACAAAACCCCCGCGAGCGTGGAGCCAGTGTATGCACAGCATTTCCTGCACGCCTGCGTTCTTCTGCGTCCGTATACAGAGGGAGTTTGGTGACGCAATAAATTTTAAGAGACGATCGACTGCTTGTCTAAGATGTGTATCACTCTGCCTACGTTCAAATTGAATCCTGCGTAAAACTACGTTTATGTGAAAGCTGCGTCGAAGTGCATTTGCGTGTTCATCTGCAAAAATACAACGAACTGACACACCACGCACTAAGCCACGCACACGTTAAACCCCACATGCGCTTGCGAAGACGCATGTACATCTGTTCTCTTTATGGACGAGAACACCTATTCATGAGAAAGAAGAAGGACACTGTTGCAGATACATAGATGTCCGTGTTTATAAACATGTCTAAGTGTATATGTATGTATCAATCAACAGACTGATCTGAAGCTTTTTGCGAGGTTACCACGAGTGTACACAGGATGGTAAATTCAGCCCCGGAAGCGCAGCTACGTTGCTCATGAGTATCAGTTTCCAAGACTTAGCCGGGAAGCCCAGTAAACCTAGATATGCTTGCAGGTGCACATGCCCAGAGTTGCGTATCTTTGTCCGCTCTCTATACTGTTCGGTACAACTATTACAAGGTCGCAGAAGCGTTTACTAGTATGTCATCCTTTGGCCCCCACATCTTGTGTACAACGGTGCTATGCGTCCCTGCCTGCGTTCTGTCTGCGCTGTCTCGGTCTTTGAACCAAACGTCTCCTCATTGTGATTCATGCTAGCAATCACGTGAACCAAATTCCGAATCTGCGTTTGCTTTGCCTGTTGACGCACTGCATTTCGGTTCTCCACAAAAAAAATTTGTGGCTTCTTCATTTTCTCTTGCGTCCTGGTACGGTGCTAACAGTGCTAACGTTCTCCCTACCTCCGCCGTGAATGGGGCTTCGTCTTCTTTCTGGTGGACGCCCGGAGACTGTAACATCGACCAGTGCTCGTGCGAGTATTGGCTCGGCTACATCCCTGTAGATGACACACACCCAGGATGACACATTCACCCACTAAAGAAACACTTTGTTTCTAGATTTCAGATTAGACTAGTTTGGAGCGCAGGCTCAGGCTCATGATATGTCCACCTATATTTAAGCGACTTATTAGGCGGCGGGACCCCACGAAGTATCTACCCTGTTTTGCGACGTTGTGTGCGCGCTGCGCTCGAAGCGTTGTAGCACAAGTCATTCTTCCCACAATCAGTATATAATACTTGTATAGGAAGTCCCTGTGCAGACGCGCTCTCCACTCCGTCAATTACGCGAGGGATCCTGGCGTCGTGTCCGCCTCATCCTCGCCGCCTGCATTTATAAAGTCACCCGAGTACGGCGTGTATAGATACTTCATAAACGTGGAATTTGGGGCAGCGCAAATGAGCATCTTGATTCTAGTCTACAACCGTACGTTCTCACTCCTCCAACCAAATGTTCGATCTATTATACACGTATGAAATGCAGGAATGAAAAAGTGGGTCTGAATGACGATTACACGAGCGATCTGTTCTTAAATCCTTTGCATGTAATCACGTACGCTGGGGTAGACGCACGTACACACATGCACAGACCTAGGTTCGCCTTTATCCACATTATCGCTGGCGCACTTTTGACTGCACGAGCTTCTGCGTGAATGGGCACATCCGCAGATCTGTGTGTGTATACACGAATATATCCCAGCGTCTCTACCGGTGCGGAGGAGCGTGGACAAATATGTTGGTAAACTAGGAAGTATGCATTTGTGCGTCTGCGGCAGTGCCCGTATGTCGCACTCACACCTTTCGCAATCAGGCATGGCGAAATTCTAAGCGCAGTACGTATGCAGCCCGACGCGCATACGTACGATCGCGCGCGTCGCGTCACGTGCTAGTGTTTCAGAAAACGCTGAATATTTGTGACGCAGATTTTCATTCTTCCATCTCTTTTGAAGATTGAACCTCCGTTCTGTCATGCTCTAGAAGATGCACTTCTGCTGCAGAAGGAACGAGGAGGTGTTGAAGGATGGCGCTGCACACCGCTGCCAAGGGCCGAGCATCGGAAGGGCACGGGTGCGATGGACTACCGCCGTTCACACGAGTGGAAGATGGCCGCAGCATTTGCGAAGGAGCGGTTAAACGGGTAGACAGAGCAAAGTTTTGGGCTTCCGCACATTCGTCATGTATAGCCAGCACGCATTCAGGCTACAGCAGACGCCCCTCCCTTAAACGTATGCATTCTACTCTAGCCTGCTCTAGGAGTGTGTGTCCATGACAAGCAGACTGGATCTTGCCGTACTGATTGTTCCCAAGAAATGCATTCTTGCAGTGTTGACGCGTGTCTCGTTCACGCTCAATTACACTGCTCCGCAATCGCGTTAACATTTGTGTGCCTGACTAGTGGTAGCCTGACCTCGAGAAGCACGCGGCACACGCAGTTATCTGCACATATACGAGTGTCCTGGATGTGCTGGAGTCCGTCGATTCTACACTCTAGAACAAGCACTGAGGCTCGTACATGTACTTGTGCTTTTACCTCTACAAGGCTCAAGTTCACTCCGACTTCGATAGTACAGCTATCTGAACTGCACGGACGAGGTGCAGCCGAAGGAAGCAATGCGAACATACGCAAGAAAATCATCTTTTGCGCTTGTGTACGTCAGAATGGTTTTTCGTTCGATATGAACGGAGGTCTGGGTGTTTTCAAGGTACCTCTGTGAACAAACAGCTGTCTCTAATGCTGTTGTATCACACAGGTCGCAGCAAGGCCGCACTAAATGAACGGACGGCTACGAATCTCATATTCACCGCAGCCTCAAAAGCACAGCTCTCTGTGATGTAGCAAGGGGAAACACTGCGAGCTCATCTGAAGAAGTGGTTTTACGCGCATACGTGCCTCAAATGGTTTTCTTCGGGAGAGGGAGGCCTAGGTGCCTCGCGGGTACCGATGAAAGCTAAGAGCTGTGTATAATGGTGCCGTATTGAATTTGCCGCTGCAAAGCAATATACGTTCTGGAGGAGCGACGGATCATTGTAGATCCTTCTTTTTTATAAACTAGTACGCGAAAAAATACTGGTTCCACATAGATGGCCGTATGTATGTAGACTACAGAATGTCCCCGGAGAAGTGTACGCCCGCAAGGGCAATTTGCGAGGCTCGCTATGCATCCAGTAAGTGAGTCAGCCTTTCCTACGGGGAATCGCCCTCTTTTTGTCTAGAACCGTGTTACTTCACATGACGAGTAAGCCGCCCGTGTGCGGTCTCACGATTATATGCTGAAACTTTTACAACGCAGTTGATCACTCAACTGCTGAGGTGGTGTCAAGCGGTGCCAGAGATGAGTCACCTCATCCATACAAAGTACTACACATATGCAGCTGCGCGCTGCCACCTACCAAACGCATTTTTATGCTTGTGAATACTTACAGCTGTGGAAATATTATATACTTGCAACAGTATAATCTGCTTTCTCACTCCCCCTGAGTACGAGAAGTGTGTCTGTCAGGCGGAGGAGCCGATATCGGCATGAACAACTCAGATTTTGTACATTTCCTGCGAGAAGTGTGTCTGTCATGCGGAGGTGCCGATATCGGCATGAACAACTCAGATTTTGTACATCATCTGCAAATGGTTGTTGATAAATCAACATCGCTAAGCCCCTGCATATACATGTATATGTATATGTATGTATACATATACCTACGTATCGATGGTTGGTGTCACTACTCTACTAACGTGTAGACAGCATACACTTGTTCATAGGCACCAGGGTTCAAGTTGACTACAGCAACATCTACTGACAGTTCGCACACAGGTCTCTGTACAATGGAAACAGGTTAGTGTACTTTCGACGGTTCTGTTATTCCTGAAACACTTACTTATGAAGGAGAAAAAAACGGAAACAAAGGCACAGCAGGTATACCAAAGACTTGTAGACTCACGTCATGACGGCTTAGTAAGTGGAATCGATCTTCAAAAGTACTTTACTGGCGGTACGCGCCCTTATAATTTAGGTTGGCCGGATTGGCCAGTCTCATTCTTCAGATCTCCACCGCACCAAGAGAGTAATGCTTCAACGGTGACATACAACATATATATATATATATACATGTATGTGTATAACATACATATATATATGTATATAGAGAGAATCATATGCACCAGGACCCCATCTTAGTGATGGTGGTATACTCATTTTTATGAACTGCATACACGATTATGGAATTCCGCGGCAGGCATCTACACACCAGTATGTATCTGTTTATGTCTGTATCCATGACTGCACGCGTATGTACGTTTTTGCATGTTCAGGTACATGACCCCACCATGGCGCATGTATCTTTACACAACTACATATCCAGAAGAAAACGCAGGTGTTCGAGTAGGACTTATATCCATATATGTACACCTCTATAGTGTCTATGTATGTAGACATATGAAAAGACGGTGACGCGGGGGTACTGATAAACCCTAGATATATATACAGAACCATGCACTAACAGCAATCACGTGCCTTTAAAATCAGCAGTCACAGGTTTCTACTGGCAGCAATAACATGTCTTTACTGGCAGCAGTAACATGTCTTTACTGGCAGCAATAACATGTCTCTACTGGCAGCAGTCACATGTTTCTATTGGCAGCAATAACATGTCTCTACGCGCAGCAGTAACATATATATATCGGCAGCAATAACATGTCTCTAAGGGCAGCAGCCGCATGTTTCTATTGGCAGCAATCATAAGCGCCTAGTGGCAGCAGTCACGCCTTCTCCAGTTCAGTTGCACATAGCATACATACACCTCTGCAATTATACATATATATATATGTATACACATGCGCGCCTGATGGCTGCAGTCACAATTTCTCGAGTGTACTCATACAGTGCATATACACACATTTGCTCTGCGCTAGGCAGTGTGTGGGTCATAACTACTCATTAGACGTTCTTTTTCATGAGAGAGGAAAAAGCGAAAGCTAAAGCCATCTAAGTGTTACTAGCAGACAAGGCTATGGTATGATAAGTTCCACAATCAACAACGACTACTAAAAGCGCAACGCAGTAAGTTCAAATGTGATGTTTCGCAAAGACGGGGCACTCAGTGGAAGCTCTCGGCGTTCAGGGGTGAAACCGGATTGTTATCCCACGGGCTAGGAGGCTCCCTGAAGAAGAACGCGAAGAGAAAAAATGCTTTCAGCAGGTGTTCGCTTGAACAGAGCAACACGGTTATTATCCTTAGAGACCCAAAATTCCATCAGAGATGCGCGCAGGAAAAAAGTGGTATTTTTCGCAGTCTGAAATACTTAGGAACGAGACTACAACGAGGCAGGAGGTATTGTCAAAGTCTGAGAACTCCTGAGAAGCGTTCGGTCCCCGTTCTTCCACGGGCAAACCACTCCCGCTACTGGTGCGTATAACACACACGTGTGTGTGTGTGTGTGTCTGTGTCTGTGTCTGGGTGTCTGTGTACCTTCCTCATGTAAAAACAACACCAGTACTCGCCTATGATTTGTGTGTGTGTGTATGTGGTCCCTACGTGATATTGCACTTGCACTCATAGTGGTGTATGACAGACAGAGAGAGATATATAGGCAGGAAGGGTGGGTAACAACACCTGCATGAAGGTGAAACGTATTAGTAGTAGTAGTGAAACGAGGACAGGCATGTTTAAGACGAAGAGAAGAAAAAGATGAAATAGAAAGCGGCCTTATGTACAGAGAAGTAGTAGGGAATTATGGTGTTCAAACTAGAAAAGGAGATGTGCGTGTGAATACTGAAATCGAAAGCGTATAGGAAAGAGAATGATACAACAAGGAAGGTGATAAAAGAGATATAACATGTTGGCCTACAAGCACTGGAGAACAAACACACAAAGACTGTGAGAAAAAAACTGAATGAGGGAGAAATGAGAGCAAGCCGCAGTACACCAAGCAGAAGAGACAGTTAGCATCAACGTGTAGATAAGGAAAAGAAAGAAGATGATGTTAAGACACTATGGAGGAACATATACGCAATGTCCAGATGACCTGGACATTGCAACTGAAAGCAACTAAACAAGTATTTCTCATGTACACACTAATGCTTCATCACTCACTAGTGATGCGTCACGCGCACGAGCGGCAGCATAGATACATATGCATATATATATATATATAGATATAGATCGATAGGTAGGTGTAGATGTACATGGATATAGGTATAGAGAGATAGATATAGACAAATAGATGTATATGGATAGATATAGATAGAGAGATATGGACAGATATACATAGATATAGATAGATAGACATACATATATAGATATAGATAATATAGACAGATGGATATCCATCTATCTATCTATATCTATCTGTATCTATTTGTATCTATCTATATATATATATATATATATCTATGTCTCTATCTATCTATCGACCTATATCTACCTAGCTATAATCATCTATCTATATTTGTCTATACACATACAAATATATATATATATATACATATATATATATATATATATTTTCCTTCATAAGGCATGTAATCAAATATAATTGATATGTTTGTCATGCAGCACGGCCATGAGGCGAATGTGTACGATAGACCTCTATGTTTGCAAGTGAAGTGACTGAGTTATTCGAATCAACATAACGGAAATATTCGTCTGCCTTTGCGTCAGCTTCTTCTGTTCGCTTTCTTTCTCTTCTGTAATTCAGGGTCAACTTCATAAGCTTTTCTCAAATAACAATGTCACCAAGGACGCGCAGCGGAAGAAAGCAAACTACTACCACTTGTGTAGACTGGCCAGCACGTGTGTCGAGAGAGAAGTACGCAGACATACATGGGTGTGACAACAGGAGCTACCAAACAAAGGCAGCAGGAAGTCTCCATCGAACTAGTCCTTTGGTCCATTGTAAGAGAGACGACAAAACGAGCAACAGCAGCAGCAACAGTAGTAGTAGTACTCATAGTAGCAGCGAGAGACTAACAGCAGCAATAGGTGAGCCAAGAAGAAGTTGTACCAGCTGCCACTGCAATACAGAGAGATGACACCAATGGCAGCACTGCAAGCAAGAGTAGCAGCGCGGCGCAGCAGGAATAACAGCAGTATTCGTCTATAGAAAAGGAAGTCTACTGCGTGTGTGACAGAGGGAGAAATACATACGTACAGCAGCAGAAGCAGCAACATGATACTAGCACTTCTAGTAAAAACATTATTGCTGCCACCGTTGACCTGGAGAAGTCGCGGCGCGAAGTACTAGTAGCAGCAGTTGTATGTGAACGTAGAATTCCTGCAGACAGCATGCACGCTAGTTAGAGCGCGGAACACACTCAGCTGACATGTGTTTGCTCTTACCGTAAGGCCTCGTCTAATGTAAGCTGATATGCAGTGTTGCCGACGGCATCGGAATTCTCAGCAAACGAAGGGATGTGCATGCAGGTAGGAAGAGGAAGGAAGTCCAAACAGAAGCGACCAAACATTCCCTCTCGAAAAAACTGGAGAAACAGGCGACAGCCTGACATAATATCTGGAGGTGGTGGGCATCTTCGGCAACGAACTTTCAGCCCGTAGGCTGCTTCATACACATGGCACGCTACCTGTGGAAAGAGAAAAAACAAAACGAATTCCAGAGAGAACGAGAGGCACGTGGAGCTCCGACTCAAAAGGAGAGATACTTGCTTGAGCAGTCTTCAAAAAACTCGAAAAAAATGAGAAACACCAAAAGTACGAGCGAATAATGTGCAGAGTAGATAAAGGAAGAGGAAGAAGCAAGGATACTTCTGCTTCAACATGGAAGCAGCGTAGTACCATATTACTAGGCTGCTTCATACAAAAAAGCGATACGCTATCTCTAAGAGAAGTAGCCAGAGAAAAGCAATTCACATCGCAAGAGAATGAAGGTATCTCTCTCAGAGCCTAGGGGATACTGCAACAGAGAGAAGTACATATGTTTTATGTTTGCATACCTGAACATCTGCATGCACAACGAAACCTTTACTAGTTTTCGTGTCATCCCAACAGTTCGAGAAACTCCTTCCTTGAGGCCGTATTCAAAATTAAACTACGAAGAGCGGTAAAGGGAAATTCAACAAAGAAGAAAAGAAAGCAAAAGTACACTGTAACATGAGCACAGCATATACCAAAGAAGCAGCCGAAGCAGCAGAGGAGAATCACAGCACAGCAGCACAACAAGACAACACGAAGTGCAGTGAGCACTGCAGTATAGTACTGGGTTGACGTAGCAGCCGCTCGAGCAGCAGATGTTGAAGATGCTTGAGATATGCAGCAATTTTTCAACGTCTGCACTCTTTGCGAAGCAACATATATACTCTTTTTACCCGACTGAAGCATATATATATATATATATATTTATATACATATAAATAGGAAGAGACAGAGAGAAAAGGTTTATGTATACCCTGGTGGGGACATAGTGTAGATTTTCTTGCACACGAATATTACGGACGTTCACAAAGAGTTCTCTTCTTTTCCGTTGAGGCAGAACGCATGTCTTTTTTTGACGTACCCACAAAACAGCACGAGCCGTACTACGGCGAGAGAAAGAGCAGTGCGCCCAGGAAACGAAGCTGATTGCTTCTTCTCAGAAAACACGTTAAGGACTACTGCTGACGTCCTCCACTCACTATCAAATAGCAAAAAACAGGAGTCGTTTTTTTCTCACTGCAAGCGCCTCGTAGAAGAACGAACAGACATTTCTCTTGAAAAAAAGGTGAGACGTCCCTCTGCGTAGAGTGACGGTGTGAGTGTAAGAGCTGATGTCCTCCTTGTTACGTCGAGAGGGTGATGAAGCTTACTTAGAAACAGTGGTCTCCAACATGTGTACGAAATTAGTGGCATGCACATTTACTGTCTCATACACATTTTGAATAAAAGCACCCGTCATGACCGCCTAACCTTCTTGTGAAAGAGAGAGCGACAGAGAATATAACGAATTCCATTGCCGTAAGTGTACTGCTCATGCATATGTATATATATATGTATATGTATATATATATGTAGGACGTACATAACATCACTTCTACTGAAATGACTAAGGGCCTGTAGGAAAGCACATAAATATACATACAGACTCATCAGGAAAAGATATATGTAAATACAATGGCCAGAACAAAGAGGAGAAGTTTTATACGCAGAAGGAGAACAAGTATACATACAGATATATATATATATATATCTATACATATATATATCTATATATATGTAGAGAGAGAGAGATTTGGGATTTCGTGCGGGAACGTAATTACGCTGTGTATGTGAGCGAAAACGTGCTTACGCATTGCACCTGTGAGAAAACGTAGTTATGCATGATAACAATCATAGAGTTGCTAGGCTGAGTCGATATATAGAAAGCAGTATGTTGTACAAATGCGGAAGATGCCTGGTGAATATGATTCATGTAAATATTCACAAGCGCACAACAATAATAGACCTAGAAACCTCTACACAAGCACAGATAATACATATACACTCAAAGAATACGTGAGCCTCAACAGTAAGGTGATTTTGACTGTGGAAGCATATGATTGATGATAGAAATCAATCCTCATACACACATGCATACATATAATATATATAGACAGAAACAGAAAGTCATATATATATATATTTATGTATACATATGTATACATATATATACATATATATACATACATATATGAATATATACAAATATACATATACATATATATGTATGTAAACATGTAGGCGTGTGAAATCTAAAAGGTCGCACATGGAACCTCAAGCAACGAAGGAAATGTATATCATATCAAACAGACAGCGAAATGCAAAGGAGCTGTACCGCCAGTGAAGAACATCAAATGAAATACTGGCGTGTATACAGTGGGTGCAGTCAGCAATCATGTATATCGAATCCTACCTCTTTGATATCGTTGGAGGGCTCTGGTAGATTCAAGACTCGAACGTATTCGAAACGACGCATGCGATTTAAAAGAAAAAGGACGTAATCCGCCACGTACATCTCCCCTGCGTGATGATCGTCTACGCACCCCAAAGCAGCGAGTTTCAAATTCATTTCGGGGTCCTTCATTCTGCAGCATTAACAGCAACAGCAGGACCAGCAGTGCAATTCAGCAGCGCAGCTGTAAGCAGAATCACTCAGCCCCACCGGGAGCACGGCAATCACCAGGTAGCAGCAAGGTTCAAAGAAGCAGCAGCAGCAGCAGAACCACCAGTGGGCGACAACTGTGAGAGCAGCAGCACGACAGCCAGCAGACAGCAACAACTGTGAGAACAGCAGTAGCAGCAGGGGAAGCGACAGTGGGCAACAGCTGTGAAAGCAGCAGCACGAGTAGTGAATGTAAAAGAGCATCTATGAAATGGAAAC